>NC_041389.1:257869772-257871641 GCF_002162155.2 Triticum dicoccoides
CTTCGACAGGGAAATAGACGGCAACGCCATGTCAGAATAATCCGGTTCTGCTCTTTCCCCATCTCGGTGGCACTCTAATGGGCAACGCCGGGGAGTAGATGGCTCGGCCTTCTTGCAGTTCTCCTGATTCGACACGATTTGTGTCAGGTGCTCGACGCACGACACTCTCCCAGGTGGTGTTGGCGTCGAATATTGCTGTTGTGTTTGGTGTCTTGCACTAGGCTGCATGGATGGTGTGGCACAAGATTCTTCCGAAGTAATATTCTACTAGTTTTAGTTCTTGGAGAGCCTTTGGTGCAATATTCCAAGACATATCTATGATGTTCCTTGTGGTCACCGTGTGTGCTCTTTATAATTCGTTTATATAATGAAATATGCGTGTTTATTTCTAAATTTTTTCTTTTAGTTTTGTGTCGTTACTGATATGAACAGTAACTTGATTGATTCTATTCTACCCAGTTGCTTAATTTTCCTCTTCAAAGTACCCATCGAATACGACGTCCCGATACCTGTGACATCCACAATTGCTCGCCGGCTGCTGCATCCCGATTCCCCGCAGAGATTAGAGTAGGAATTGTTTATATGCATATTCTGCCTTTCCCTAGTGCCCACATACGCACAGTTACGTGTACCCAACGTGATTGGGACGAGTAAAAATGAGTGCAAGGCGTTTTCATGACACGGCATTTCGTGGGAGAATGGGAAGCCTATTGAACCGGAGGAGCCTGGAGTTCCACGTCAATCGTTTTCAGGGAAACAGGGTGGGTGATCCTGTCCACCGGTTGGCGGGTGGTGGTGGATCGTCGTCAGGCTGCATTTGACAATGTCTTGACCAATATATGCAGCTGGAGTGTGTATGACAGTGGTCATTATATTTCTGTTGTGGTTTACATCAAGTAGTATGGACCTTAAGGGTGGCTGATTGTAGTTTTTTATCGCACAAATGGAAGCACGATGACAGAGGACCGTCTATATTGGAGTGGCGGGGTTATCGGGGCCAGACTTGAGCCAAGGTAAGTTTGATCGTATTCTGCAAGCACTGTTCCATTCTATCAAATACTCCCTCCCTCCATAAATATAAGATGTTTTGATATTTTAGTATAGACTACATACGCACAAAATTAAGTAAACAAAAACACACATCTCAATCAGGAAAAAAATTAGAACATCTTAAAGTATTTGTGAACAGAGAAAGTATATGTTATGCCTTCTAGGTACAATCTATTATGCCTTCTACTCCCTCCAAAATAAATTTAAGATGTTCTAACATTTTCCTCAATCGGATGTACATAGACGTGTTTTAACGTGTCTATTCACTTATTTCAGTCTGTATGTAATTTATATTAAAATATTCAAAATATAAGCGATGATGTCGTCCCTAGTGATCCCGTACGCGGTGAGGCCTCCTGCCCGACCCCCAACAGGGCTCAACTGAGCTGAAGCAGCCGGAGGGTTATCCTGCGTCGGCAGAACCGGGGAAGGTCCCCCAGTCATCACCTGCACCGGGCTCGGGATGCCCGGCGATGTCGGTCCAAGACCTGCTCCTGGGACCCGAGCAAAAGCCACCCTCCAGAGATGGCCGAGGAGAAGGAGGAGCGGATACCAGCTGCCCGCCCCCCTCCTGAACCGGTAGCTCCTCCGGCGCGTGTCGCGTCCTGAACGGGAGAGGCGAAAGTGGGGGCCTCCTGCCCACACCCCCCTCCCGACAGATAACACATCGCACGAGACGGCTAAGGGGCTGGATTCGTTGTCTGATAAGACGGATAAGCCTGCTATGGGGCCGTCTGGCTCCTCGATTCCGATGAACTCTCTTCGGTTTGGATCTTTTTGTGACGACCGATGAACCCTAGAGAGGGGATCGATCGCACG
>NC_041389.1:257871839-257906187 GCF_002162155.2 Triticum dicoccoides
AGATAGGTGAGGAGAGCAGGGAGGAAGGTGGACGAAGGGGAACGAGAGAGAGACTCCAGTGTTATCTCATTTCATACCCCATCCAGGATTACAGACTGGTTTATGTAGTACACCCCACACTGGCCACAGGCGGCCCAATAACCCACACATGCCTCGGCCCAACACTTACACTTAGGCTGCTCTCCTCACCTCTCATGTGTCCACCGATACACTTGTATCAGGTGTGACACTTTTGAGGCGCATTCCGCGCCTAGCCGTCTTTGGAGTTGCCGAGTGGAGATGGACGATCTGGTGGAACTTGAGTTACCGCAGGTTTTGGCTTCTGGTAGTGTGTCTCCGACGATTCCTGGAGCCTCGGGGACTGACTTCAGGGCAAGGGTTCATCCAGAGACGGAGTTTGTTCAGTCTTCTGAGATTTGCTGCGAGGGTGAGGAGGATCATGGGCAGGAGGCCCTTCAATCCCCCGTTGTTCTCGATCGGGTTGGTGATCCTCCGCGGATGAGGAGTCCGGCAACACCATGTGACGTGGCGGATGTCCTACACGCACCTGGCGGTGACAGTCCGGGAGGGGGTGTGGGCAGGAGGCCCCCTCTTTCGCCTCTCCCATTCAGGACGCGACGCGCGCCGGAGGAGCTGCCGGTTCGGGAGGGAGGGGGAGGGCAGCTGGCATCCGCTCCTCCTTCTCCTCGGCCATCCAGGGAGGGGGTGGCTTTTGCTCGGGTCACAGGAGCAGGTCTCGGACCGACATCGCCGGGCGTCCCGAGCCCGGTGCAGGTGATGACTGGGGGACCTTCCCCGGTTTTGCCGACGCAGGGTAAACCTCCGGCAGCTTCAGCTCAGTTGAGCCCTGTTGGGGGTCGGGCAGGAGGCCTCACCCCGAACGGGATCACTAGGGACGACATCATCGCTTATGGCGGGATTCCGGACCCTGTTTCTGCTGGTCGATGGATGAGCTGTCGCCTCCAGGATCAGCCGGGTGTGGATGACATGCAGCTCCGGTGCGCCATGCGGGCAACCAAGCTTCATGATATTGAGGTCACTACTGGTATGTCGGTCAACACTTCCAATTCCATACTGCATTTTTGTAATAATGAGATTATTCATAACGCAAATCAATTGGGAGTTTCCCTGGGTAGCAACGATGTTGAAGTTGTTAAGTCCGTTAATGATCTATTGGACCTTGAAGCGGAGTGCACTTTAGAGATGATTAGAAATCTAGCGGCTGTTAAACCTATGAACGATTCTGACGTAGATGCTTTGGGGGTAAATGTGCTTGATAGCTTTTGTGCGGATCTGGCACCATCTCTTCCTCAGAATGAGGAAGATGAATATTCTACTTCCCCAAGTGATTCCATTATTGCTGAGTCCCAGGTGGAGGTGTCCACCGAGCTTGGTCGTGAGGACCGGGTAGAGGACAAAAACAGACCTAAACGCAAGTGGAATCGTAGGATTTATCCGGCGTCGGCCGTGCGTAGAAGTGCTAGGATCCAAACTACTAAAAAAATTCATGATGAAATATGAAAGGAATTTTCTGGAATGGCGGAGGTCTTAAGGACTTGGCTAAAAGAAGATTTTTAGCGGATGCCTCTATTGAACACAAATTGGATTTTATTGCCCTTACAGAAACTGGAAGGGACAACCCCCCCCCCCCAAATTCCTTAGTACTCTATCAGGAGGGGTGGACTTTGATTGGCATTGTTTACCTCCAAGAGGAAGATCCGGTGGGATATTACTTGGGGTGAATTTTGATTCATTGGAAGTTAGGAATGTCGTAATGGGAGACTTTGCGGTTAAGTTTCTGGTTCGGTCAAAGGCTGGTGGGTTTAATTGGGCTTTGGTGGCGGTATATGGAGCCGTGCAACCAGAACTTAAACCAGACTTTTTGGCGGATTTAGTATGTATTTATGGTAATGAGAAACTCCCCATCTTGGTTGGGGGTGATTTTAACATTATCCATAGATGGGAGAAAAAAACAATGATAACTTTGACGACAGATGGTCGTTCATGTTTAATACAAATATAGAATGTCTAGATCTTGGAGAGATTGAGCTTTCTGGTAGGAAGTTCACTTGGGCCAATACATTACCGGTCCCGACCTTTGAGAAGCTGGACCGGGTCCTAGCGAGCGTCGAATGGGAACATAAGTTCCCCCTTGTGACGGTCCAAGCGCTCTCTCGCGCATCACCAATCATACCCCTCTGTTGGTTGACTCAGGAGAGGCAACACATGTGGGGAACAAGAGTACGTTTTCTTTCGAAACGTGGTTCGAAAGAGAAGGGTTTCTGGATCTAATAGCAAGAGAATGGGATAAAGATTTAGGAGGGAGAACGAGTGTTGAGCGCTGGGAAAATAAGATCAGGCACTTGAGGCAATTCTTGCGGGGTTGGGCTAAAAATCTTAGTGGGATATATAAGGCGGAGAAGGAAAGGCTCCTCTTGCTGATTCAATGCCTAGACTTAAAAGCTGAGTCCTCCATATTAGATACCAGAGAACTGGAAACTAAAGTGGAGGCGGAGTTAAGATTGAAAGAACTCCTCCGTGAAGAGGAATTGAAGTGGGCTTTGCAAGCTAAAGTTCGCAAAATCGTCCAAGGGGATGAAAACATGCAATTCTTCCACATGATTGCCAATGGCAAGCACCGAAAGAAGCGAATCTTTCAGCTTGAGCAAGACGAGGGAATGATTTTAGGGCAGGAGAACCTTAAAGAATATATCACCAATTACTACAGGCAACTGTGTGGGCCTCCTGAGGACAATTTTGTTTCTTTGGATGAGTCGAGGGCTGAGGATGTCCCTCAGCTTGCAGTTGACGAGAACGACACTTTGACAGCTCCGTTTTTGGAGAAAGAGGTGTTTGAAGCAATATCCCAAATGAAAAATAATAAAGCTCCATGCCCGGATGGTTTCCCGGTGGAGTTCTATAAAAAATGTTGGCACATCATAAAGGGGGACTTGCTCCCGATGTTCCAGGATTTTTTCTTGGGACAATTGCAGTTGTTCCACTTGAATTTCGGCACTATCACCCTGCTTCCTAAGAAAACAGAGGCTGTGAGGATTGAGCAATTTAGGCCGATCTGTCTTCTTAACGTTAGCTTTAAGATTTTTACCAAAGTTGGGACTATTAGGCTTACACAGATTGCGCATTTTGTGGTGCAGCCATCCCAAACCGCTTTCATGCTGGACAGGAACATCCTAGAAGGGGTCATGGTTCTGCATGAAACACTCCATGAAATCCACAAGAAAAAACTAGATGGAGTGGTGTTCAAAGTGGATTTTGAGAAGGCGTACGACAAGGTAAAATGGCCATTTCTTCAGCAGGCTTTGCATATGAAAGGACTCAATCAGGCCTGGAGAGACCAGGTAGACTTGATCACGCAAAAAGGGAGTGTTGGAATCAAGGTAAATGATGACATAGGTCATTATTTCCAGACGCACAAGGGTCTGCGACAAGGCGATCCGATGTTGCCGATTCTGTTCAACATTGTCGTTGACATGGTGACAATCCTAATTGGAAGGGCCAAGGAAGATGGTCAAGTAGGTGGCCTTGTCCCACATTTAGTTAAAGGGGGAGTGTTTATCCTACAGTACGCTGATGATACTATCATCTTCATGGAGCATGATCTGGCTAAAGCGAGAAACATGAAGTTAGTTTTATGTTTGTTTGAACAATTATCGGGGTGGAAGATTAACTTCCACAAAAGTGAATTGTTCTGCTTTGGAAGAGCTAAAGAAGAACAACAAGCTTACAAAGAACTTTTCGGGTGTGAATTGGGATCTTTACCCTTCACGTATTTGGGTATACCAATCCATCATCGCAAGCTTTCTAACAAAGAGTGGAAGAGCATTGAGGATCGATTTGAGAAAAAACTGAGCTGCTGGAAGGGCAAGCTCATGTCATACGGAGGACGATTGATTTTGATTAATTCGGTTCTCATAAGTATGCCTATGTTTTTATTGTCCTTTTTCGAAGTACCAGTTGGGGTACGGAAGAGGCTAAATTTCTATCAATCGCGATTCTTCTGGCAGAGCGATGATTTAAAAAGAAAGTACAGACTTGCTAAATGGGATATCATTTGTAGGCCGAAAGACCAAGGGGGTCTAGGCATTGAAAATTTAGAGGTGAAGAACATATGTCTTCTCAGCAAGTGGCCGTATAAGTTATCGTTAGAGACGGATGCCACTTGGGCATAGATTCTTCGTAATAAGTACCTACAGTCCAAAACCTTGTCCCAGGTGACGGTAAGACTGACTGGTTCGCCTTTTTGGAAGGGACTCATGCGAGTAAAAGCAGCCTTTTTCAATAGGACAAAATTTGTAGTTGGCAATGGTACTTCCACAAGATTCTAGGAGGACACATGGCTAGGGGAGACGCCCCTTGCAATCCAATATCCTTCTCTCTATAATATTGTTCAGCGAAGAGACGCTTACGTTGCAACAGTACTACAGTCAAATCCTCTTAATATTTAATTCAGGAGGACGCTAGTGGGGCACCGTTGGGAAGCTTGGCTCCATCTTGTGAGAAGATTGACGGAGGTCCAACTCTCCCAACAGCCAGATCAGTTGCGCTGGAAACTAGCTAAGAATGGGGAGTTTTCGGTTAAATCCATGTATTTGGATATTATCAACACTAGCGTTATTCCTAATTCGAAGCATGTCTGGAAAGTCAAAGTGCCTTTAAAAATCAAAGTGTTTATGTGGTTTGTCCACAAACAGGTTATCTTAACTAAAGACAATTTGGCGAAACGCAATTGGTTGGGTTCTAAAGGATTTAGTTTTTGTGATAGTGATGAATCAATCAGACACCTCTTTCTCGATTGCCCTCTGGCAAAGATTTTGTGGGGGTTGGTCCACATAGCTTTTAATATTTCTCCTCTGAATTCCATCAACACGTTATTTGGGACGTGGTTAGATGGCATTGACGTAGTAACATTGAGGCATATCCGTGTAGGAGTATATGCTTTACTATGGGCAATTTGGAACTGCAGAAACGATTTGGTTTTTAACAGAACAAAGAATATTCATTTCTTGCAGGTTATCTTCAGGACCACTGCACTTATCTATATGTGGTGGCTACTCACTCCGACGGAGGTCAGGGAGCATTTGGTTACTGGATCTATCCGATGGGAGACGGTAGCTCGGGATTTATTCAACCAGTTTGCATGGCGGTCATGTAATAGGATAGGTGTTTAGTTTCCTATCTATTGTATTTGCCTGCCGGTTGTGGATGTCTAGTTTGTTGCTTTAGTGCTCTGTGTTGAGCACAGCCTTTTTTGTTTGTTTGAGACTACGAGACTTTTGTTGGATCCTTTGCTTATTAATAATATGTCCGTATGCATCGTTCTGATGCAGAGGCCGGGGCAAACCCCCTTTTCAAAAAAGTCTCATAATTGAGAACTGAGGGAGTAGGTATCTGCGTGGGACAAGTATCGAGAAAAGAAAGGGATAATTAATTCTGTGCCCTTAGTTGTGTCCCACTCGGCAGGTTTGCCCCTAGTTTCTGAAAACCATCGTTCTTGCTCGAACCACTTTGGCAATCTTATGCTTTTGCCCTTCCGTCACGGTTCTGTCCAGTCAACGCCGTTTGACCACTACCGTCGCTAGATTTTGGACACGGCTTGCCCCCGGTCTAACTAACCAGCTCATTCCCACTCTCACTCTCTCGTTCCCCATTCTCACTCTCTTTCCCCTGTCAGAAACCCTAGTTCATTGGCGGCTCACCACCAGATCCACAAACAATTCCTCGCACCACCACAACCATTTCCAGGCGATGGGGGAGAATGGAGAAACCCTAGGTGGCGGCTGCTGTAATAAGGGCACCACATCGGCTCGGGAGGGCGGCGCATCGACAAGGAATGGCGGTGGCTGTGTGCACGGCCAGACGGTGTCCCCATCACCACTGGATGGCGTAAACGGCAGCAGTGGCATCATCCACGGCGGCAAGAGCACTGCATCGGCTCGGAGGAGCATTGAAGGTGACCGTGGTGGCAGTTAGGACAACGAGGGCACCGCATCTGCACATCGATCCCAGTGGGGTAAGTTTCAGTCTTAGATCTGCTCATGCTTAGTATCATAGGATGGATTCGGAGAAGTTTTAGGCTAGCTTTGGTTCAATTTCTCATGGGAGATGCCATGCTCATTATTGTAGGATGGATCTAGAGGTTGCATTCTTTCTGTCTGTTAGAATGGAGACCACAGTTATAGTTTCTGCTGGTACGAAAGGAAAAGAAAGCAACTTCACATTTCCATTAGTTGTGGACAACAGTAGTAGGTCATTTAATGACTTTAGGGCCGCTTTTGTGCCAAGTATCCATGGGGATTGTTTGATGTTGTTGAAATGAGATACTGGGATAGTTTAAAGGAGTGTTGGAAACCTCTACAGTGTGATGATGATTTAGGTGTGATGTTTGCAAGTAATGCAGAGACAAGGTCATGCAATCTGGAAATAATAGTAATTCAGAGAAAGAGAGGACAGAGGTGTGAAAAAACCCTGCATCCAGGAGAGCTGCTTGAGGGACTAGGGGTAGAAGAAGGGGTAGGCCATGTGCATCCAGGACAGCTGCTAGTAGTACTCCTAGTGCTCCTGGAACTAGTGCAGCAAGTGCAAGTACCACTCCAACTGCTCAATGTGGCACTAATAGACAAGAGTGTCAGCCTAATCCAGTTGTTTTAATGCTGTTATGAACTAGAAGTTGATATGTGTGCACTTGACTATGTGAACTTCTGAGTGCTTTATGCACTAGCTATTATGCACTTGGTGTTTCTATGCTTAATGTTTGTTATGCACTTGACCTTTTCTGTGTGCTGCTTGATGTTATCACTTTTGTTCATCACTATTTTGTTGCTGAACTTCCTGTCATTCATTACATATGATTTGTTTCATCACATAAGATTTGTCGTCGACGTTGTCGACGACAAATCATCTACAATCCACATTGGGATTGGTCTCATCACATAAGATTTGTCGTCGACGATGTCGATGACAAGTCTTCATCTACCATCCACATTTGGTCTCATCACATAAGATTTGTTGTCGATGACATTGATGAAAAATCTTCATCTACCATCCACATTTGGTTACTTCAGATAACTTCAAGACCAAAGTGACATCAATTCAACTTCAACTACAAAGTGACATCAAACAAAATAGGGTTCCATCAACATCTTCAAATACTCAACTACTTCAAATACATCGATAAACTACATCTACTATACCAGTACAACAAACATAACAATTCCCACTAACAGCAATGCCTACACCAACAACATCTCATCTCTCTCACTAAGTTTCTTCTTCAAAGCCCAGTTCTTCCTTGCTAGCTCAATGTTTTCCTTCTTCAGATGGTGACATTTGATCCAACTGTCTTCAACCTCTACGTGCAAGTCTTCAAAAGCAAGGGCAACACACAATGGAGGAGCTGGATCAACCCAAACCACCCATTCACACTCTTCTGGTAACTAATTGCAGATCAAAGTAATCAATATTAGAGAGTACAAATCAACAAAAAAAAATCTATCTCAAATTCACAAAAACTTACATCTAATGGAAAACCTAAAAACAGCGGCCACTGCTAGCACCTCCCCATGATACACGACGGGTAGGGACAAGGCCATGGCCAGGGTAGCGATGCTTCAACAAAAACTCCAAGCCGGAATAGGAATCGTCGGGAAGATAAAACTCCAAGGAATGTTGCACAATCCCGACCCCATCGACCTAAAACAAAGGTCAAATTCCCCCAAATATCACAAACCCTAGAAATCCCTAGATTGAAGTGGGATGGGTGTGGAGGAGCACGAAATGCCACCGCGTTACTTACCTCTCCGGTCGCCGGTGAGAAGTTGGACAAGCCCGAGCTCGCCATGTGCACCGCTGCTTTCTCTCCCACTTCCCGCTTGCCCGTCCAAACATGCCGCGCCTTCCCTCCCTCAGTTATTCACAAGCTGGTTGAGGGTGAAGGGGTACTGAGGATTAACAACAATAGGGGTAAAAATGTCCAAAAACTAGCAGCGGTAGCGGTCAAACGACGCTGACTAGACGGAACCGTGCCAGAAGGGCAAAAGCATAAGAAAACCAAAGTGAGTTGGGAAAGAACGAGTGTCTTTCTGAAAGTAGGGACAAACCTGCTGAGTGTGACACAACTAAGGGTATAAAATAAGTTTTCCCGAAAAGAGAAGGAGAATGAGTTAAAAACATTTTGAAGTAGATGTCCCCCAACATTTGAATCGGCTTTGCCATAGGTGAAAAAACACATTCGAAAAGCCAAATGTAGGCCTGACCAAACACCTCCTAAGAGAAAGGATAATAGTAAAGTCAACCGTTGGTATATCTAATTGGCATGTCATCATCTATAAGCAAACCTTTTTGCCGGTAATCTATAAGCAACCTAATATCACCTTAGTCCGAGTTTATAAGGCCCATTTTTATTTTGCGCTCAAATTTGCCCATAAATTTAACTAATAAAATGAAAACTACATGTCACAAAAATTATACTATGGAAAACCCCTTTCAAATAGAGACCTAACAATGTATTTTTTTGTATCATATGATAGTTTTACAGACGGTCAAAGTTTGACCCGAATTAAGAGGGAGTTAGATAAACCCGAAAGGTGGGAGTAGCTGACATGTATAATATATCGCTATAAATGTGTACTATCTTATGCTGAGGCCGGGGTTTTGAACCTCCTCTAAAAAAGTACTATATTAATATCTGAACCATATCACAATCTCACAAAGTTTTTAGCTACAACATGTTGTAGCTAGCTCATAATCTACAGTCCTCAAGTGACAAAACTGCCTAGATCTGGTACTGTATAATTCTACGCTATTATACTTGCTCTAAGAGAGCGAGGTCACAATCATAGATCAAGAGAGAACATGGCACATTATATTATCCAAAGTGTTTCCTTGGTTTCTCAACTCCATTACCAAGTGTCAAAACTGCCTAGATTTGGTATTATACCATTCATTCAACCTAACGTGGTGGCAATGTCACATACATGGCAGCCACACAACAAAAAATATTTTTAAAATAAGAAAAGGGGAGAATTCAAAACATAAATAGAAATATAGAAGTGTTATTAAGAAAACTCAACTACTCTGAAGACAAATTTGAGGAAAAGATGTAAAATATCCAAAAACAAATAGGAACACTTCATGAAAAACATGGTGCAAATAATTTATTAAAAAACCATCATTTAATAGAGTATTTACAAAAACATAAGAACCCCAGATCCAAAACTCGAAGGAAATACAAAAATAAATATGTATAATATTATACAAAATATCAAATGTAAAATTCTAAAATTAATATGTTATAAAATCCTTTTAAATTTTAGTAAATTTCATGGTTCTATACTATTGTTAGATGTTTTTGTACATCTTAAATGCCATACATATCTAGTAACCATGTTGGCTATATGTAGTTCTTCTTACATTTTCTATCTTCTTTATTTTTATTGGTTAATAAAAAAGTGCCAACTAGGATGCTACATTTGTGAAACAACCACATGTTTCATTTGTCACTTATGCAACTATCCATGCACTTAATGCTTAATATATGCCCAAACTATCTACAACTAAGATAGATTGCAAGGAGATAACTAAAGTACTTAACAAGATAAAAACAAATGTTAGGGGTTGCAAATAAAAGATTGCAAGAACAAAAAGATTGGGTGCGTGCTGGTTGTGATGAATGTAGCGGTATCCAATGGGGGCAAATGTTCCTGGCAATTGCCTCTTTTTGCATATTCATGGTTAATATTAAGTGTGGTTTTAGGGAGGAGCCTAATCTAGCATTCTTCTACACCGAGCATGCATGCACTTTAATTGTTCTCTTAGCACATAACATAAGTAGTAAGATCCATTAAGATAAAACCCCAACTATAACTATATCTTCGTCTTGGGTTCCCTTTATTTCTGCTATGTCATAACTCCTATACGTTTTAAATGGTAATATTTGTCACTCTGACCTCCGCAAGCATATTTATAATAACAACATACAACACCTAAGTGTCCCCGTATGTGCGTGTGCACTCATACACAAGACAAATAAGACTGCATAGAAACATATAAAAGTTCAACCAATCATTATATTATTTCACATCCTGCCATAATTCCAGCTCTTGGATTCTTACTAACGCTTATGGCCCTTGCCAATCTGATAAAAAAGAAGAGTTTATTGATTGGTTGTGTCATATCTCAATTCCTGAAGATGTTGATTGGTTACTTCTTGATGAATTTAATTACATTAGGTACCCTTATAATAGAGACAAGCATGGTGGTGATATTCAGGACATGCTGAAATTTAGTGAAGAAATTAGTGTTCTAGGTATGGTGGAAATCCCTCTTAATGGAAGGCGGTACACTTGGAGAAACATACAGGAAACACCACTCCTACAAAAGCTTGACTGGTGCTTCTCATCTGAATCTTGGACAAGTTATCCCAGCACCATTTCCTCCTGTTTAGTCAAGCCTATATCTGATCACACCCCGTGCCTTATTCAAGTTGGTGCTGAAATCATAAAGCAAGAATATTTAGATTTAAAAATTACTGGATTCAGATAGAAGGGCTAAAATACACAATCAACATTTGGGATCAACCTGTTGTGGGTAAGAATACTGCTGAGAATGTCACTGCAAAGTTTAAAAGGTTTAGTAAAGGTCTTAAACTATGAGACAAAAATCTTTCTAACGTGGTCATGGGTATCAAGAATACAAATGCTATCATTTTTTTGACATTTTGGAGGAATTTAGAGTTCTTACTACTGAAGAATGGAATGGAATAAACATTACCAAGAAGCATCTTGGAAACCTACTGTAGGATCGAAAGTATGTCTAGAGGGGGGGGGCAAGTCAAGTACACCCTACACATGCAAATCTAAGAATTGTGCAGCGGAAAGACTTTGCATATGAATGTAAAGGAGGGATTGGAGATTTCAAATGCAATGAAGACACGATGATTTTTGGCGTGGTTCCGATAGGTGGTGCTATCGTACGCCCGTTAATGGAGACTTCAACACATGGATGGTAACGATTGCGTGTGTACCCAAAGGGCTCCACCCACGAAGGGTCCACGAAGAAGCGACCTTGTCTATTCCACCATGGCTTACGTCCACGAAGGAGTAGCCTCGCTCGGGTAGATCTTCACAAAGTAGGCGATCTCCTTGCCCTTACAAACTCCTTGGTTCAACTCTAGATGATCTTGGAGGCTCCTAAGTGACACCTAACCAATCAAGGAGACACCACTCTCCAAAAGGTAATAGACGGTGTTGTTGATGATGAACTCCTTGCTCTTGTGCTTCAAACGATAGTCTCCCCAACACTTAAACACTCTTTCATAGTTTGGCTTTGTTAGGAGAGGCGATTGAGTGGAAAGCAACTCGGGAAGGGTAGAAAATCAACTTTCAAATGGTTGGATTAGAATCTCTTGATCTCAACACATGAGTAGGTGGTTCTCTTCTTAGAAAATGAATTGTGGAAGTTGTGTTTCATTCTGATGGCTCTCTTAGAGAGTAAGTGGTGGTGGAGGGTTATAAATAGGCAGCACCAAAAATCCAACCGTTACAAGACTTTGACCCAACTCGGTGACACCGACATGAGAATCTTGGTGAGACCGACTAGTGCAAAAGACTTGACCGTTAGGCTTTTCGGTGAGACCGATCATACCAATTTGGTAGGACTGAAGTGCAATGGCTAGGGCAAGACCTCATTTCGATAATTCCGATCGGTTCATCTTCGTGATTCCGAAATGAAACAATTTCATCAGAGAAATTTGGTCAGGACATCTCGATCGAAGCGAACCATTCCGGTCAAATCGAAATGCTAGGGTTTGGCTGTGGCATTGTATGGGATCATCTATGTGGGTTGGGATAGGATTGTTCCGATGGGACTAGATGGACTTTAGGGTTTTGGATATGATCAAAGTGGTGAAGTATTTGAGGGTTTTGGAGCAATATCACATAGCACTTGAGCAATTGAGTCATGATCAAAACCTCATCCCCTTTTAATAGTATTGGCTTTTCCTATGGACACAATATGATCTCAGGTCACTCAACCAAAAATGTAGAGTCCTGAAGCTTTGCCAATATTTGTCCTTTATATTCTGAGTGGTCCATATCCACTAATCCTTGCCATGCCAATCATTGAGTTTTTTTTCTAAAATCTATCATCAATATTCATTAGATTAATGACATATATGTTGTTATTAATTACCAAAACCACCCAGGGATTAAATGCACTTTCAATCTCCCCCTTTTTGGTAATTGATGACAACATATAGATCAAAGCTTCGACAAATGATATAATGAATGAAATACATCAGCGCTTTGATAAGTATGTGATAAGCAATAGCTCCCCCTAAATTTGCGCATTATTAAAAATTTGCATTGGAATGCAAATGCTCAATCGATTAGGCTCATGGGTTGCTCTTCCATGTCACATACATCTTAGCGGAGCACTCAAAATGATATGATTGCAAAGTAATTAGCACTTAGCACCAAACGAACAAGTGAATGATCATACAAAAAGCATATGAATGAATATCCAAGCAAACATAGCATTAAGGTATGGTATGATCAAGCATGCAATGTAACATAGTCTCATACATGCATCAATCAAAAGTAACTCAAAGTAGCAATAATCTCTCAAAGAAACCAAATGAAAAAAAGTCAAAACACTCTCTCGAAGCCTAATGATATATACTATTCTCCCGCTTTGGAAACAAGTACCAAAAAGTTCAAATAAGTAGGGAGCTAAATGTCGCTCTAGGCTTGATCTCCAGAAGCTCCTGGTCGTGAAGTCCTCTGACTCGCAGTGCTGGTGTGCGTCGATGTAGGAGTAGAGAAAAGTGCATCTGCGAATGCCTTGGACAAAGTCTACTGAACTGAGGTGTGGAGACGACAGGAGGCACTGAGGGGGCAACCGAGGGTCTAGCAGCTGGAGCTAAAACTATGGCTCTGGAAGTGACTGGCACTGCTGCTGATCTTGACATCGTCCAGAACTAAGTAGTCATTGGTCAATAAACTAAAACTGGTCTTTTTGAGTGAGCCGGTCCCTTTACATATTCTTATTTCAGGAGTTTAGCATGAATAAATTCAAAACTAAACTGGGGGCTAATGTTGGTGATATTCCCCACGACCAAGACCCGACTCATGAGGGTAAGCTATCCTGAGGCTTAAGTAATCTCTGGGCTTAAATTGCCCTGACATTAAGTCATTTATGGGCTTAAGTCATCCTGACGTTAAGTGATCTCTAGGCTTAAGTCGCCCTGATGCTTAGTCATCTTTGGGCTTAAGCAGCCATCTTAACCAGCCATGATGAGTCCCGAAGATGAGTCCCAGAAGATGAGACGCCTAAAGACAAGCCCTGAAGGTAAGCCGCCCGGCTGTAACCCGCCCGGCATAAGCCGCCTGCCTGGAGATAAGAAGCCCAGGGTTCAAAGGCTCACGGTGAGAAGCCCGTGATAAGAAGGCCGCAACGAGAAGCTAGAATAGGTTAAGTCCTAATCTGGCTTGGAGTCTACATATAACCCACCCCTTCAATTTATATAAGGAGGAGCAGGGCACCCCAAGAGGGTCAGGTTTTTACAGGTGTAAGACAAATAAGTCTTAGACAAAAAATCATAGTAGATGCTCTCGAGATAGAGGTAGCAAAACACCGCCACTGTAATCAAGCAGGATGTAGGCTTTTACCTCCACCGCGAGGGGCCGAACCTGGGTAAAATCTCGCATCTCTCGTCCCTCTCAACCCTATTCAAGCTACCACTTAGATGCGTTGGCATCACGACTAAGTCCTCACACTAGGACATCTGCCGTGATAAAACCACGACAGTCTCATACATGCATAAAGCAAAAGTAACTCGAAGTAGCAAGAATCTCTCAAAGAAACCAAATGAACAAAAGGCAAAGCACTCTCTCTAAGCCTAATGATCTATACTATTCTCCCCCTTTGGGAACAAGTACCAAAAAGTTCAAATAAGTAGGGAGCTAAACGTCACTCTAGGCTTGATCTCCGGAAGCTCCTGGCTATGAAGTCCTCTGACTTGCAGCGCCGGTGTGTGTCGATGCCAGAGTAGAGAAAAGTGCATCTGCAAATGCCTCGGACAAAGTCTGTTGAACCGAGGAGTGGATACGATAGGAGGCACTGAGGGGGCTACCGAGGGTGTAGTAGCTGGAGCTGAAACTGTGGCTCTAGAAGTGACTGGCACCGCCGCTGATGTGGACATCGTCCAGAACTGAGTAGTCATTGGAATGCCATCACCTGGGTGTTCCTCATCATCACTAGAATGTCGTGCTCTGGCTTCATCCACTTCACGCTTCAGGCTCTCAACAGTGGTCTGCACCTCTGTCACCTTGACATCCAGATCATGAATTTTAGTCTCTACAATCCTCTCAAGACTCTTCTGGTTCTCTACGAGGTTGGCCAAACTCTGCTCGATCCTCCGAGTAGCTTGAATGAGACATAACATTTGTTTGGTCTTGGTTTTGAGCACTGGAGCTGAGGGGGCACTAGGTCATGAAGTCCTTGCAGCCTCTGCGCTTGCCTGTGCTGTGGCCGAGGTAGGATGGGATGGATCCATCGTCATGGTGTTATCTTCAAACTCACTCCTAAGCGGCAAATGCTCATGATCCAGTAGAAAAGGCTTGTTTGCACCCTTAGAGTTGATAAGCATCTGAATATGTGGGGCAAAACCACAAGGTCTCTTCTGGTCAGCAGTTGTCCTCTTAATGGTTTCCAGTATGAGATCCATGACCTTGAATTTTTCATGTTGGTCAATGTGATGCAGCATGTTGATGGAGTGAGCTGACTTGGGCATCAAAGTGTGCCTCATGATGGTTTTGGAGGTAGCAAGCCCCGCCAACAAGTGATAGACTGATCCAAGCTTGTGAGAGTCCTTGTACTTCTCAGGAATATCTACATACATGTTAGCCATGGAATTGTGGTCCATCTTCGGCTTAGAATACACATCAATGTGTTTCTCTTTAGCTTCACGCACACCAAGCAATGTGGCCCATACAAGTACGCTAGACTGGTACCTGACTCCTTCGTTCATCCGTACTATCCTTACATTGGGATAAAAGTGAGCTATCGAGTAGAATTGTATGATCATCTCATCGTTTCGTGTAGTCAGCTTCCTCCCAATGAACTCATCAACACCAACTTTTCTGAAATCCTCATGAACATGGGGGAAGTTATCCTCATGCTGATCAATATACTTCCACTCCACCCACCTCATGTCACTAACCACTGGCTTCTTGTCAAGGAGCACAGCCTCATAGAAGTCCTACTGTTCTTTTGTGTAGAATCTGTATTCTATAACAATGCTCCTTCTGATGGAGTAGGGACCAGACTCTCTCTCCATTTTCTCAAGCCTTTATCCTTCCTCTCCTTCATGTTCTCTGCCACAGGATGAGCATCATCGTGTTCTAGCAGTCTGGCTTGAAGCTTCATTAGCAACGGGGCATCATCCTCTCCTTCTTCTCTTTCAGGCACTGGGGCCTTATCTTTCTCAGTAGCAGATATGTTTCTAGTGGTCCTCCCCTTTGGCTTGGGGGCAGCAGCAGATTTGGAGGTAGTCACAGCCTTCTTAGGCATAGCATCAGCCATGAGCTTTTGCTGCTTGGTTGGAAGAGGCTCAACAGTCTCTGGCATATCATCTCACCTCATAGAAGTTGGCTTGAAAGTCACTTGGACAGATTCTTTTCTCACCCTCTTCTTGCCTGCAACCTTGCCCATTGACTTGCTTGCAGCCGGCCTTTAACCTGCAGTAGTGTCATACTCCTTGGCAAGAACACCTTTCTTTTTCTTAGAGGTCACTTCCTCAGCAACAAAGTCTTCATCCTCAACATCTGAGTTCCTTTTCTTCCTTGATCTTCTAGCTGGTTTAGGCCAGTCTAGGTAACTTCTTTCTCCCTCATGTTAACTCTCCTCTGGACTAGATCCTGCATCAAGATCAACACTTTGTTCGTCAGATCTGTTCTAGCTGTCACTAAGATCTGACATGCTGACACCTGCACCAGTGAGGTAGATGGAGTAGAGTGGAATGATACGTCTCCAATGTATCTATAATTTTTTATTATTCCATGTTGTTATATTATCATTCTTGGATGTTTTATATTAATTTTATAACAACTTTATATCATTTTTGGGACTAACCTATTGACATAGTGCCCAGTGCTAGTTTTTTTGTTTTTTGTTACTTCGCAGTGCCCAGTGCTAGTTGTTACTTCGCAGTGCCCAGTGCCCAGTGCTAGTTGTTATATTATCATTTGTTAATATCAATACCAAACATAGTCCAAATGCCACGAAACGTTTTGGAGATTTTTTTTTTCTGCCCAGAAGACTACTTGGGAGCCAAGGAAGTACCAGAGGGGAGGCCTGTGGGGCCCACAAGACACCAAGGCATGCCCAGGTGGGCCCACGAGAGTCCTTTCCACCGCCTCTCAGCTCTATAAATACCCAGAAACCTTAGGGGAGTTGTCATGGAATTAACACGTCAGATGTCCTCCAGAAAGGACTTAGTCATGGAGCCATCACTACGGGTTAGCCTGAAGGGGTTAAACCGGACAGGGGACACGGGAGTTATACTAGTTCAGCCCCTTCGATGAAGGTAAAAGCCTATGTCTAGTTGTGATGGAATTGATTGGGTTTTGATGATCAGGGAGCGGATACGTTTTGCCCGAGTCTCGAGTTGTTGTCTGTTGTCCCTGAACCGCCGCCGGGTCATCCCTTTATATACACAGGTTGACGCCCGACCGGTCTACAAAGTCCCGAGACCGACTCATACAAGGGTCCGGCTCGGTCTCTCCTTTCCTAACTTATAACACAAGTTTACATAACCATGGCAGTTTGCTATCATGGGCCCTAATCCGCCTTTGGGCTCCGGCCCTCTAAGCTTCATAGTAAAACACCATCTTCCGAGTCTTCATGGGCTTCTCTATGGTTGAGGGTAAACCGACCCCTCCTGGGCGGTTTATACTCAATAGTTATATCCCCAACATTAGGCCCTAGAGTGACTTGAACCTGTTCATGTCAATCTTCAGTACTTAGAAAAAATCCTGTAAATACCATCCTTCGTTTCTCGTAAAACGCCATGATGTCTTCTTTTGTAAACTTTGTTAATCCGCCGTGACGTTATCCTCTGGATATAGCAATGGATCATCATGATGTCATCTCTATAAAAAAACGAATAAAAAAGATTCCTTTCATTTATTGTCATCCCGGAAATTGAGGCGATAGCTGCACCACTTGCCGCTTTGGACTCCTCGATTTTTGCGCCTGTCACTTATCTCCCTTATAAATAAGCCCGACTAGTATCTTCATTTCCTTCCCTTTCTTCTCATCTTCTACCTCGTGACCCGAAGAACCCTAGCGCCGCCGCCGCCATCGATCTTCGAATCTGCACCGACCAAGGCCGCTGCATCATCCTGTTTATTCCAGAGATTCTGTGGCGTTCCTCCGCCGCCGAGCGGCCCTAGTAAGTTCATTTTACCTGTACCCTAGATCTTCATTAGGGTTTTCGAGTTCATCCATTTCCGCCGCCGTTCCCGAGCTCTTCTGCAGCCTTCCTTTAGTCCTTTTACTGAGAGTATATATATGCATCCGCTAGCTTTGATTTGCGGCTAGATTCATTTTTATAGTCCACCATCCAATGGCTTCTTGCTGCTCCAAACAGACTGTGTATGAATCTTCTCTGTTCCTCTTAGCTCCATTGTAGGGTTTAGGAAAATTTTCTTTAGTTATCCACGGTAGATCCAAAAGTATACTGTGATATTGTGAAACCTGTTTTTGTGATACTTAGCAGATTTTTTGAATCCTGGCCCTTCTGCCTACGGGCGGTTTAACCTGTGACAACCAATCCGCCATATATCATTAGCCCTCTCTTAAACCGCCAACTGAACTTGCACGACAATTCTCCGGTTTAACACTTGAATAGTACACTTAAACCGTTAATTTGTAAACCGGCTTATTTTTCCTTTCAGTTCCCCTTGCAAGATGACTAAACAATTCTCAGCTTGCAATTGGGTTCCGTCCCGGATCACGGAGACACAAATCAACGGATACGTCACCACTGGCGCTTTAGCCTCAAAAGGGTCCTTCATTGGCGAGTTCCGGACTCTGAATGTCCACCTGAACCTCAAGATGGAGAAGTGATTGTATTTATGCAACACTTAGACCGGGGATTCAGCCCGCCCGGATCAAAATTTTTCCGGGATGTCCTCGCAAGCTTCCAACTCCATCCACAAGATATTGGACCGAACTCCGTGTCCAATATATGCAATTTTCAAGTATTCTGCGAAGTCTACCTTCAAGAAGAACCATCTGTGGAGTTGTTCCGGGATTTTTTTCATTTGAACCGCCGAACGGAATTCTCGGATGGTCCCGACACAGAGCTTGGTGGCGTTTCAATTCAGTAAAGGAAAGAAGTTGACTTCCCTCATGCAAAACATCATAGCCATCCTAAAGATTGGAACCAAACTTGGTTTTATTACCGGAACACTGCCCCTGACGGAGAACATCCTTTGTCGGGTTATCGCCCTCACCGGCTTAGCAACGGTCACCCATTACCTTCACGCTTATCCGCCGCAGAACGGAAAAACTTTGCACCTCAACTCGCCAAGCTCCGGGCTCTCATGGCCAACGATTTGACTGGCATTGATCTTGTCCGCTGCTGGGTTTCTTGGGGCATTTTGCCTTTAAGCCGCCGCCCCGGATTGATGCATGAATATACTGGCAACGTCAAAGACCCTCAATGATATCATGAAGTAGTAATGACCGATCTTGAAGTTACTGAATCTTTGAAGAAAATGCTTGATGAGACGATCTCTACATGCAGCCAAACCGGGTTGCCACCTTTTTGCGTCTCCAATAAACCGCCAGTGGTAAAGTTCATCTTAATACTTATTGATTCGCCTATGCATTAATTATGTGCTAACCTTTTCTTGCCTTAATTTCACAGGCTAACAGCTCCTTCTGGAAACGGACTAAACCGGCCAGGGCTCCTCGTGCAAAAAGCAAGGTCCCCAAGAAAATTGCCAAGAAGAAAACCATCGAGTCTTCTGATCTGCCAGAAGATGAGGAATTAGACGCAGAGGTAGAACTTGACTCACTTGGTTCCTTTTTCGTACATCTTATTGACAATGATTATTCCGAGGATGATGCTGAGGCCAGCCACACAGACCATGTTGAGGTAATTACTCTTTCTTCCGATTCATATCTTGTACCGGTTCAAAGAGTTTTCCGTATAGTCCGGAAAGTAAAACAATCTCACCCCCTTGCTCATTTGGATCCAAAATTTTCTTTGAAGACACAACAAGCTACAGAGCGTCGCACAACCCGGCATAGTGGTCAGCAAATCACTTCGTCTGGTTTAGCAGATACACCAACCCGAAAACGTCGTCTAGAGGTGACTTGTTCTCCTGAAAAACTTTATCCTTTGAAGGGTTTCTTCCGATGCCCACTCAATCCGTCTGACCCGAATTATCAGGCATCTTCCAACTCGTCCGGCGGTTCATCAACCACTCAGCTGCCTCCCCTCAAGACCGTCGCTGGTAAGTACATTGTTCCTTAACTTGTTTCTTCATGTGTCGGTTTATCATATTCTAACTTTTGATGTTGTAGTGCCAAGGCCCGATTAAGTAAGAAAGCCAAGACCAGCGACCCTACTGATGATGTTGACCCGAAGAAGACCGAGAGAATGATGGCGAAAAACCTGAGATTGCCATAGACAGCTCTGCTCCGCAAAACCCAGGCGCTGATGCTAACCCGACAGAAGTTGAACTGGATGTTGATACATCACATCCCCATGCCCCTCCAAGTCCAACTGTTGAGCAGCGGGATTCAACTGCTGATCCGCCAAGCCCAGTTAACAGACCGCTGAGCCCTGCTGCCAAAGCGCCAAGCCCTGTTAAGAATGTCAATCCATCAAGCCCGGCCAAAGATGATGATGTTGTTGTTACTGGCACTGCATATACCGCCCCAGGTAATCCGGTTGCTCTATCAAAGCACACTGCCAAGGATGAATTTGCTACTATGAGCAAGGGGAAGGGGAAGACTCATTTGTCAGCCTATGTTGATCTTTCTGCTCAAGACCTTCACTCCGGTTTCTTGAACTGGCTTTACACCAGCCGGGATTATGAAGCCGGTTTGGTAAATCTGATGAAGGAGCACTATGAGGTAATTCTGAAAACTCCATCTTTATTCTGTCCACTCCTTGTATTGTAGCCCCCAAGGGCCGGTTTGTCTTAGAAAGCCAAACCGAGACTTTTATATTCCGTACTGTACTTTGTTGATTTTCCTTGTGTATTTTTTGAGCAAATATACATTAGCCCCCAAGTGCCATGATTAAAACTTGTATTAATCCGTGGGACTTCAACAGTTAGTAGGAAAAAATGATCCACATTAGCCCCCAAGTGCCAAGTGTATAACTAGCGATATGCTAGGGACTTTGAAAGAAGATATTGATACACTCTTCTGACTATTGTAGACTGAGATAAATCAACAAGTCTCTCAAATTGCGGATCTTCAAGAGAATCTGAAATCCCAACAAGCAGAAACCACCAAGGCAAAAGATGAATTAAAAACCGCCTTAACCACCATGGAGCAGCTCAAAGAGTGGTTCAAGTCTGAAAGGGCCAACTGGGACACTGAAAAGGCTGGATTGCTAAAGCGGGCGGAAGATGCTCAATCAGCTCTTAAACCGGTGGCGGAAGAACTTGTTGGATTGAAGCACCAAGTTAACGCCATGACTTCTGCAATATTTGGTAAGTATCTTTTGCCAAGGCTTTGTAACTGTCTAGCTTTGAAATTTCTCCGGTTTAACATGAAATTCTTAAACTGCTGTAGGTAGCCGCATTGCTCATCTGGGCTCTGATATGCGGAAGAAACTAAACGCCGCCTATACACTGATTGAACAGTTGTATACCGGTGCCCAACGGGTTATCTGCGCATCTTCCTATGACAATGTGGCCCCAACACTGATCAAGGACACACTGGCCAGGTTATCTATGACGCCAGCACAGATAGAAGAGTTGAAGCGATCTGCTGCCAGGACTGGCACTTTGTTAGCACTTACTCGAGCCAAGGCATGGATAGCTGATCTTGATCCAGTTGATATAGCCAAGGGCTTCCCTAGTGAACAAGAAAACGGGGAAGTGTTTGATAATGAAGCCCTCAGACGTGTGACGAGGGAGATGCGTCCTCTGGCGAGTCAGTTGGCAGAAGAAGCTAATTTGACGGTTCACCAATCCTTCTATGATGCTAACAACAAATGGGTTGAGGCTGTCATTCCAGAAGTGCAAAATCTTATTCCGCCAATCCGTAAGCACACTTACGCCCCGAACGTTGATCCGCTGAGCTTATAAGTGAAGAGGCTATCTTTCAGGCCTTAACCCGGATTGACTGGACCACCACTGACTTCCAGCCATTGGATGGGGAGGAGGAGGCTGAACCGATGCGAGATGACCCATCTACTTCACATCAACATGGCGATGAAGCTTGATTCGGTAATCCGGTTGATATGTCAGAAACTGTCCGGTTTAAAACAATTCCATATTTTGGGCCGCTAAGTGCCTTGTAATAGGGTAGCAAAAATACTTTGATCTGCTGCCATTGTGTAGTAAGAGATACTTTATGTGATCCGCCATGATAATTTCAATGTTGGTTCATGTATCATAATATGCAATCCCTTTTTCTGCATAAAAAGAAAGTGTCTTGGCGGTTTACCGCCGGATGGGTCATAATGCCCAAGATAAGGCCTGCTTGATAATCAAACCGTAAAAAATATGAAATGACTCATACCTGTGATGTAATATCACTTTAGTTGGTTGACCAACTTTGATTGTAATAAGGGTGAAAACCCAAATCTAAAATTCTTGTATAACTCCATCATGTACTGACGGCGTATAATAAGTCATACCGGGTGATGATAAACACCAGATGATCAAAACTGGAGACATGTAGTCAAAGCCAGGCCGGGTTAACGAACTCCGGTTTGATAATAAGGTCTGTTAACGTGTAGTTGAAAACCAAGCCGGTTTAAGGAACACCGGGCTAATAAGATGACTGATAAGTCATACCAGGTCAAAGAAACCGGTTTAACAGAAAATTTATCAAAAGAGAAGTGACAAACGCAAATAAAACCGTGTAGTCGAGGCTTTTCATGGGTTGCCAGGACCAAATTTGAGGCTTTTCATGGGCTGCCAGGCCGCTGAGATGAACCATTTAGCAAAGACTTTTAAGATGGACCTCCAACTAACCAATCACCGTTTTAACTTTGACAAGTTTAGGGTCTCAATGAGAGTAACTGTCAAATGTTCGGAGGGTCATGCCAGGATTACCTGGATAGGAGTGTCTTACTTGATGAAGGCAGGTTAACCCGGGGTTTTAGGTAAATATACCAGGCTTCCAAGCCGTGGGTCGATACCCAGCTACAAGGGTCCTTTCAAACTACTTGGTATTTGACACAAGGAGCCCCCAAGTAACGTGATGAGCTGTGCTCATTGGGTGCCTATGTTTGAGTTGTGCATAGCATCCAGACTCTCTTTGGCCCCTTGGGTGTGAAGCTCCCAAGCTATGTTGTGGCATGATAGCCGGTTTAACAAGCAGTACTTCGCTTTGTCAGCTGAAGCCCCCATGTAAATCAAAGGATATATGAGAAAAACAGTAGAGGCCCTGCTTATAGCAAGGATGCTGGTTTATTTATTGATCATAATATATACATTGTCAAAATATGTACATAAGAAAAGCCTATGGCTCAAGTGTAGTAAGGCTGTAAGAGAGCTATGTTCCACGGCCGCCGGCTCTCCTCCTCAGAGTTGCGTGAGTTGTCTCGAACGTCAATGAGGTAGTATGATCCGTTGTCCAGATTTTTGCTGACCACAAAGGGCCCTTCCCAAGGTGGGGATAACTTGTGCATGTCGGTCTGATCCTGGATGAGCCGGAGCACCAAGTTGCCTTCTTGAAAGGTTCTTGTCCTAACCCGGCGGCTGTGATACCGCCGCAGGTCTTGTTGATAAACCACCGATCGAGCCAGAGCCATGTCCCGTATCTCATCTAACAGGTCCAGCGCCTCTTGGCATGCTTGCTCGTTGTCCGCTTCAACATAATTAGCAACCCGGGGCGAGTCATGACGAATATCACTTGGTAAGACTGCCTCTGCTCCGTATACCATGAAGAAAGGTGTGTAACCTGTTGATCGATTGGGGGAGGTGTTGATGCTCCATAACACAGAAGGCAATTCTTCCACCCAACAACCCAGCGTCCGCTTTAAGGGAATCATGAGCCGGGGTTTAAGACCCTTCAAAATTTCTTGATTGGCTCGCTCCGCTTGACGGTTGGATTGAGGGTGCGCCACAGATGCTAAGTCAAGCCGGATGTTCTCTCTTTGACAGAAATCCTCCATCTCACCTTTGGAAAGGTTTGTACCATGTCCGTGCTGATACTGTGTGGAAAGCCAAAGCGGAAGATAATCTTTTTGAGAAATTGAACCGCCGTAGCTGCATCACACTTGCTGACAGGCTCCGCTTCAACCCACTTGGTGAATTTATCAACTGCCACCAACAGGTGAGTCTTCTTATCCTTGGAACGCTTAAAGGGTCCCACCATATCAAGCCCCCAAGTAGCAAAAGGCCAAGTGATAGGAATCATCCATAGTTCTTGAGCCGGAACATGAGCTCTGCGTGAATTTTTTTGACAAGCATCACATCGCTTTACCAGATCCTCCGCATCAGCATGAGCTGTCAACTAGTAAAACCCATGACGAAAAGCTTTTGCAACCAGGGACTTTGTACCAGCATAATGACCACAATCCCCTTCATGAATTTCTTGTAGGATCTCTTGGCCTTCTTCCGGAGAAACACAACGCTGAAATACGCCTGAAACGCTACAGCGATGTAACTCACCATTGTGAACAACCATGGACTGGGATCGCCGGACTATCTATCGAGCCAGGACTTCATCATCTGGTAACTCGCCCCGGTTCATATATGCCACATATGGAACCGTCCAATTCGGGACAATGCGTAAAGCGACCACCAATTGAGCCTCCGGATCAGGAACATCCAAATCCTCTTCTGTAGGTAACTTAACAGACGGGTTATGCAAGATATCTAAAAAGGTATTGGGAGGTACCGGTTTACGCTGAGAGCCAAGCTGGCTTAAAGCGTCTGCTGCTTCGTTTTTGCGCCGATCGATATGCTCCACCTGATACCCTTTGAAGTGACCCGCCACAATATCCACCTCACGTCTGTAAGCCGCTATGAGTGGATCCTTAGAATCCCAAGTACCAGAAACTTGCTGAGCCACCAGATCAGAATCTCCAAAACAACGAACTCGACTTAAGTTCATTTCTTTAGCCACACGGAGACCATGGAGTAAAGCTTCGTACTCAGCTGCATTGTTAATACAGGGAAACATCAAGCAGAGAACATAGCAAATTTTATCACCTCGAGGGGAAGTAAGGACAACTCCAGCCCCTGAGCCCTCCAGCCGCCTGGACCCATCAAAATGAATAGTCCAGTATGTATTATCCGGTTTGTCTTCTGGTGCTTGCAACTTGGTCCAATCATTGATAAAGTCCACAAGGGCCTAAGATTTGATGGTTGTTCGAGGCACATACTTCAAACCATGTGGACCAAGCTCAATTGCCCACTTTGCAACCCGGCCAGTCGCTTCCCTGTTTTGAATTATATCACCCAAAGGAGCAGAACTAACCACTGTGATGGGATGGCCTTGAAAGTATTGCTTGAGTTTTCGACTTGCCATAAAAACCCCATACACCAACTTCTGCCAATGTGGATAGCGTTGTTTTGACTCGATCAGGACTTCACTAATGTAGTATACAGGTCGTTGAACCAGGTATTCCTTCCCAGCCTCCTTACGCTCAATCACAATTGCCACACTGACTGCTCGGGCATTGGCAGCCACGTATAACAGCAAGGTTTCATTATCAACCGGAGCTGCAAGAACCGGCGGTTTAACGAACTGCCGCTTTAACTCCTCAAAAGCCGCATTGGTGCATCACTCCAGACGAAGTCGTCTGTCTTTTTCAACATCTGATACAAAGGAATTGCCTTCTCTCCCAAACGGCTGATAAACCGGCTAAGGGCTGCAATCCGACCCGCCAGACGCTGAACATCGTTGATACACTTCGGTTTAGCCAGGGATGTAATCGCCTTGATTTTTTCCAGATTAGCCTCAATGCCCTGGTTGGATACCAGAAAACCTAAGAGCTTGCCTGTCGGAACACCGAAAACACATTTATCCAGATTAAGCATCATTTTGTAAACCCGAAGATTGTCAAACGTCTCCTTGAGGTCATCTATCAGTGTTTCCTTCTTCCTGGATTTTACCACAATGTCATCCACATAGGCATGAACATTACGCCCCATCTGTGTGTGAAGACAATTCTGCACACAATGCTGATAAGTTGCCTGTGCACTCTTCAGCCCAAAGGGCATATAAACATAGCAGAAGGCTCCAAAAGGAGTGATGAAGGCTGTCTTCTCCTGGTCCTTAACTGCCATCTTGATCTGATGATATCCTGAATAAGCATCTAAAAAACTCAGGGGCGCTCACAACCCGCCGTCGCATCAATGATCTGATCAATACGCGGGAGAGCAAAGGGATCGGCCGCACAAGCTTTATTCAAGTCCGTGTAGACGACACACATACGCCAAGTGCCGTTTTTCTTAAGAACAAGCACCAGATTAGCCAGCCATTCAGGATGAAACACTTCAACGATAAACCCAGTAGCCAACAGCCGGGCTACCTCTTCACCAATTGCCTTGCGTCTTTCCTCATTAAAGCGATGAAGAAATTGCTTGACCGGTTTAAACTTGGGATCAATATTAAGAGTGTGCTCAGCAAGTTCCCTCGGTACACCTGGCATGTCAGAAGGCTTCCATGCAAAAATGTCCCGGTTCTCACGGATGAACTCGATGAGCACGCTTTCCTATTTCGGATCCAGATTTGTGCTGATGCTGAACTGCTTGGATGAATCGCCAGGCACGAAGTCAACAAGTTTGGTCTCATCAGCTAGTTTGAAATGCAGGGTTGGGTCATGCTTAGTGGTGGGCTTCTTCAGAGGGGTCATATCTGCCGGATCAACATTTTCCTTATAAAACTTTAGCTCCTCTGTAGCACAAACTGACTCAGCATAAGCCGCATCACCTTCCTCGCAATCCAAAGCGATTTTTCGACTTCCGTGAACCGTAATAGTCCCTTTATGACCCGGCATCTTGAGCTGCAAGTAAATATAACAAGGCCTCGCCATGAATTTTGCATAAGCCGGTCGCCCAAACAGTGCATGGTACGGGCTCTGGATTCTCAGCACCTCAAAGGTCAATGTCTCAGACCAGGAGTCATGTTCATCACCAAACACAACCTCCAAAGCAATTTTACCTATAGGATATGCCGATTTACCTGGTACCACGCCATGAAAAACAGCGTTGGACGGTTTAAGACTCTTGTCTGTTAACCCCATGCGACGGAAGGTCTCATAATACAGAATGTTGATACTGCTTCCTCCATCCATGAGTACCTTGGTGAACTTATAACCTCCCACCTGAGGCGGCACCACCAAAGCCAGGTGACCCGGATTGTCAACCCGGGGCGGATGATCCTCCCTACTCCACACAATAGGTTGTTCGGACCACCGCAGGTAACGTGGTACTGCCGGTTCAACAACATTAACCGCCCTCTTGTGAAGCTTCTGATCATGCTTGCACAAACTAGTGGTGAACACATGATACTGTCCACCATTCAACTGCTTTGGGTGACTCTGGTAACCCAACTGCTGCTGATTTCCTTGATTGCTCTGCTGGTTATTACCACCTTGGTTGTTCTGGTTGCCCTGATTATTCTGAAATCCAGAGTTTGAGACGCCGCCACCATGAAAACCTGGACCTGAACTGCCTGATGGACCTTGATCATACCGGAAAAGATCAGAGTTTTTTAACTCCTTCATAATGTTACAATCCTTCCAGAGGTGCGTTGTAGGAGCCTCCTTGGTCCCATGCTTTGGGCAGGGCTGATTCAACAAGCGCTCCAGATTCATTCCGCTGCCGCGCTGGGGCGGTTTACCCTTGCGATGCTGCACATTAGCGTTAGCCACAAAATCTGAATCCGCTTTACGCTTACCTTTGTTCCCATGGCCTCCTTGGTTGTGCTACTGTCTCTTTGCACCACCGTTCTTCTTTCCCTTCTCCGGTTTCTCATCATCAGAATCGGGATCCTTGGTATTATCAGAATCGGCATACTTGACCATGGTTGCCATGAGGATTCCCATGTCGTTGCAATGGCGCTTGAGTCGTCCCAACTTCATCTTCAGTGACTTAAACCAGCAATTGTGCTTCAGCGTTATGATTGCTTGTCCAGCGTTAATTCGGTCGGACGAATGCAAAACTTCTGAAACCCGGCGTACCCAATGAGTTGTTGACTCGTTCTCCCCTTGGACACAAGCATCCAGGTCCACAATGGACATGGGCTGTTTGCACGTGTCTTTGAAATTGGCTATAAACTGGGCCTTCAGCTGATCCCATGACTCCATGGAGTTAGCTGGCAAATTTTTCAACCAAGTACGGGACGTCCCTTCCAACATCATCGTGAAGTACTTTGCGCAGGCCGCTTCATCCACATCTAGCATCTCCATTGCCATCTCATAACTCTCGACCCATGCCTCAGGTGGTTGATCCGCCGTATAATTAGGCACTTTACGTGGACCCTTGAAATCTTTGGGTAGACGTATATTACGGAGAGCCGGAATAAGACACGGCACTCCCCAGGAACTGAAGGAAAGCCCGGTGCCTCGGTCTACTGACGCCGCTGGCTGAACCGGGGCGGGTTGATGACGACCCAAAGCGGCCTCCCTTCGTGCTCTGCCATTATCCACCACGTCTTGAGCATTACGACGCCGAGCACTGCTAGACACTTCCGATTCATCCATGCGCCTACTATAGCTTGGGCTCGGGCGAGTGGTTGAATGAATTCTATCCTGGCTATAAGAATAAGCCTGCTGCTGTACCACGGCGGTTTGAATAAGGTCCCTAGCTCGCCGCGTTTTCATTGCTGCCAGTGAATCGCCCTCCATCGGAATGGCTGCCAGGCGTGATGCTGCGGCAATCATGTTATCCAGAGGGCTCGAGAAGTGACCCGGTGGTGTAGACACGTATTGCGGCGGGTTATCTATTCGTCGGGGTGGTTCTGTTATCCGTAGTTGATCTGGAGCTGTCCTAGGTGCATCAGTCTAGTTTGCAGCTGCCGGATTGCTCGGCCCAGCGCCTGGCATTTGAAAGAGATTTAATCCTTCATAGACCGGCGGCAGACGAGACCGGTACTTCCTTCGCATTACATCCTCTGAAGCGGTCCGATCCAACATGAGCTGATAATTCTGCGCCTGTATCCGCTATGATTGGGCATCCAAAGCGGCCCGTTCTTAAGCCATCCTAGGATCCTTAGTTGCCAGGTCCTCCTTAGCCTGTGTTATCTGGTCCTTCAGCTTCGCAATTTCCGCATTGTGCTGATCCTGCGTCTCCGGGGTGACTGCCGTGGTTAACAAAGTTGCACAGGCATCCATCAAACCAGAGAGGACTTGAGCCGGTCGGCGCGCCGGGACTCCTGCCGCGGCTGCTGATCCGGTATTCATTGCTGCTGTAGATGAAGACTGCAAAGTGGGCTGTGTTCCAACCATGTAAACAGCAACCCGACTTGGCGGTTCAAGGAGGTCCGGAATACTGTTGCCATCGGAATATCCTTTGAACACACCGTTATGAACCCGGTACAAGGACTCGGTTTCGCCAGTGGATGACTCGCCGTCGGAATAGACAACCGTCTCGCCTTCAGAAACCGGTTCAGATCCGATATCATGGACCCATCCTACAAACGCACACTTCATGGCAGGCTTAACCCGGGCTGGACTCGCACGCTGAGCCATTTCGACGAGGTCGGTGGAGATGTCCGGCTCAGGGCCCGGTTCGCCGATCTTGCCGATGAAGACATGAATTCCGCCAAAGGGGACCCGGTACCCGTACTCGATTGAGCCGGCCTTAGGGGCCCACCCTTCATCGTCGATGTAGAGCTTTCCGCGACGACTCTTGGTCATCCGGCTGATCATGTACCCCTTAATTCCTTTAGAGCTGCCCTTCAAGAACTCGAAACCACCGTGTGATAGCCCCACGGTGGGCGCCAACTGTCGTGGAATTAACACATCAGATGTCCTCAAGAAAGTACTTAGTCGTGGAGCCATCACTACGGGTTAGCTTGAAGGGGTTAAACCGGACAAGGGACACGGGAGTTATACTAGTTTGGCCCCTTCGATGAAGGTAAAAGCCTACGTCTAGTTGTGATGGAATTGATTGGGTTTCGATGATCAGGGAGCGGATACGCTTTGCCTGAGTCTCGAATTGTTGTCTGTTGTCCCTGAACCACCGTCGGGTCGTCCCTTTATATACACAGGTTGACGCCCGACCGGTCTACAGAGTCCCGAGACCGACTGATACAAGGGTCCGGCTCGGTCTCTCCTTTCCTAACATATAACACAAGTTTACATAACCATGGCGGTTTGCTATCATGGGCCCTAATCCGCCTTTGGGCTCTGGCCCTCTAAGCTTCATAGTAAAACGCCATCTTCTGAGTCTTCATGGGCTTCGCTATGGTTGAGGGTAAACCGGCCCCTCCTGGGCTGTTTATACTCAATAGTTATATCCCCAACAGGAGTCGACCAAAAACAATTCCAGCCGCCGCAAGTTCCAGAACCATGAGATCCAATCTAGAGCCCTATTCCGGCACCTTGCCGGAGGGGAACACGATCACAGAGGGGTTCATCATCCTCATTGGTGCTCCTCCGATGATGCGTGAGTAGTTCATCACAAACCTACGGGTCCGTAGGCAGTACCCAGATGGCTTGTTCTCTCTTTTTGATTCTCAATGCAATGTTCTCCTCGATGTTCTTGGAGATCTATTTGATGTAATGACTTTTTGCGGTGTGTTTGTTGGGATCCGATGAATTGTGAGTTTATGATCAGGTCTATCCATGAATATTATTTGAGTCTTCTTTGATCTCTTATATGCATGATTATTATAGCCTCGTATTTCTTCTCCAAAACTTTGGTTTGGTTTGGCCTACTAGATTGATTTTTCTTGCAATGGGAAGAGGTGCTTTGTGATGGGTTCGATCTTGCGGTGTCCTCACCCAGTGACGGAAGGGGTAGCGAGGCACACATGTATCATTGCCATTAAGGATAAAAAGATGGGGTCTATTCCTACATGAATAGATCTTGTCTACATCATCTCATCATTCTTATTGCATTACTTCGTTTCTCCATGAACTTAATACACTAGATGCATGCTAGATAGCGGTCGATGTGTGGAGTAATAGTAGTAGATGCAGGCAGGAGTCGGTCTACTAACCTTGGACGTGATGCCTATATACATGATCATTGCCTTAGATATCTTCATAATTATTTGCTCTTCTATCAATTGCCCAACAGTAATTTGTTTAACACCATATGTTATTTTCTTGAGAGAAGCCACTAGTGAAATCTAAGGCCCCCGGGTCTATTTTCTACCGTACTGTTTTCAAATCTATTATTCCAAAAACCCAAAAATACCTTGGTGCACTTATTTATTTATTTATTTTATTTTGTGTTTTAGTTAGATATATTTATCCAATCTCATACAATTTAATCTATCTCAATACTGAGGAGGGATTGACAACCCCTCTTACGCGTTGGGTTGCAAGTATTTGTTATTTGTGTGCAGGTACCATTTACATAGTGTTGCTTGGTTCTCCTACTAGATTGATAACCTTGGTTTCATAACTAAGGGAAATATTTACCATTGTTGTGCCGCATCATCCTCTCCTGTTTGGGAAAATACCAACGCAGATACAAGCAATCATGGAATAGATGAGCATCACAAAAACACAACACTTTGACAAAATTTTGAGTTAAAACTTTAGTTTTAGGTTTTCACAGAAATGATTTTGGAAATTCCAAGTAGATCATCTTGGTAGCACCGAAGCAATTACAGAGACTTGTACACATAGTCTCAGCCTACCCGAAATATGTTTCGGTCTCTTCGACATGCTAGAGTTACTGAGATTTTAGACTCGGATCCACCATTTTGTACCACTCGTTGACACCGAGATGTACTATGTGCAATGGCCAGAGGCCAAATCCGTGAGTCCGATTCTTTCTATTCGGTTCGTCCAAGATGAGTTCTGCACAAACCTAATCCTAAAATTTTCGCTCAAATCTACTTCTACGGAATTTTGTTGGAATAATCTCAAACAGTGGGAACATTGCAGGCGCTATTAATGTAGTGCATTGAATTAGCAAGTTGAAGCACTAGGGGATCGAATGTCACCCTAACTCGTTGAAGATCCTCTACGACAGCGACATTGGTGAGGAATATCGTTGACAACGACGGACTCTGGCGACGAGGGCGCGCTGGGGACAAGTAGACGATCTGGGGACCACGGGCGATGGCAGCGACGGGGTGCGGGGGCGACGTAGCTATTGAGAAATTTCAACATACGGTGTGCGCGATATATATACCCATTAGCTGTCGGTGAGACCAAGTGAAATGGATCGGTGGCACCGAGATGAGTAACTTCTATGAGCACATCAACTCGGTGGAGCCGAGAATCAAATTGTTTACTCCGAGATAGTAAATCAGATCAGTCCAAGTGATTTCGGTGAGACCAAATGGTTGTGTGTCGGTCTATCTGAAAGTCACTTAGAGGGTTTTGGAGGTCAGCCCTAGTCAGATCAGTTGCTCCGAGTGCTCCTCACCCAGAGGGTCTGAAAGGAACGTGTTCAAGTTTTTGTGATATAGCCAGAATGAATTGAGACAAGTTGAGATAGATAGCTAAGGGAAGTTTTTAAGCATTCAGGTACATCGATTTGGTCAAATAAAACCAAATCAACCAAACTACAAATGGATGTCCTCGAATAAGAAATATATAGCAACATGTTCACACAATAAGATAGGAAATGAAATATGTGTCAAACATGCACAATTAACACTTAGCAACTATCAACAATGGGCGATGACATAGTCTTCCATATATGTGTGTATTGACTTTGGAGCAAAATGAGAACATTTGATCATAGGTCATACTCATCATTTAAGCACAAGGTTGCTACTTTTACATAAAGTATTAATGTGTTCCCACAATTAGAGTTGCTTTAGCTCCAGTCTTAGAGAAAAGCTCCCTGTAGATGTGATAACCCCCTGAAGAGGGATAAACTAACCTTGGGTTTTGTCGATGCTGAATTCATGTAGATAATGTAGATGTGTATGCTCAATGTTGATGTAGTCCATCAAAAGATGGGAGCAATCCTTGGAGTTTTGCACTTTCAATACCTGCATGGGTTAGTCCCACAAGGAACAAACAAGCATATCCATAAACATAGAGTGAAATCCACATATTATGATGTCCAGGAATGCATAGAATACCTTGTCCCTTGTCTTACCAACAAGAGAGTTTGCGAATCCATGTACTAGTGCAAGATGTTGAAGTTGGTTGCACAAGTTCTTGCCATAAATGAATATGAGTGAAGATTGTTGGTGGAGTCACCCTCAAGCACTCTCTAGTTCTTCTTCTTTGAGACCCACATCAATTTGATGGGAATCCTTGGAGTTGTAGTAGCACTTAATGAAGTAGAAATTGATGAGGCCTTGGGAACTCACTTGACCAAAGCTTGAGGTGGTTCTTCAAATGAGTCAATTTCTTCTTGAACCTTTTCCTTGCCTTTTAGCTTGTGGTCTTGTTGTGGAAGATCATCTTGAGCTTGTGTTCCCTGAAAAGAAGTGGGGCCATCCTACTCTTGTTGAGGAACAAACTTCATCTTGGGGTATTGATCTTCTTCCGATTCAACTCCATTGGCATTGAACTTTCGTTCAAAACTAGTACCTTGGTTCTTCCGGTGCCTTCCTTGCTTGTGCACAGTTTCTTCAAATTGCTTACTTCTGCCGAGGCTCTTGTAGACACCTGTTTCTATAATTCCTTTCAATATATTGTTTTCTTGCTCAAGTGTAACTTGGCTAATAGAATCATTAGTGGAATCAATAGAACTACTAGAAGCAACAACATTGGATTCCTTTCTTAGTCCTGTTACTAGCTTGAGTAGATTTAACTTGTGGCATAAAGGTAGACAAGAGAAGAAGTTTGGTAATGTAAGAAGAACTCTTCTTTCGAAGATCATCATTGCTTCCTTTAAGAAGCTCATGCTCTTGCTCTAATTTTAGCTTCTCGAAGCGTAGCTTCTCATGAATTCTTAGAAGCTCTCTATGATCTTCTTGAGTTGTTTCATGAGCTAACTTAAGAGTGTTTAGTACTTTGGTTAGAAGCTCAATCTCCTTCTTAGCATTTTCATTCATTTCATCTTGACTATCTTGATTACTAGCAAGTTCATTATAGCTTGCATCACTAGTTTTATCAACAAGAAAATCATCATCACCTAGCAAAAATCATCCTCATCACTATTGAAATCAAGATACTCGGGGTGTGGTACCTTGGGGCGTTTAGCCATGAAGCATCTTAAAGTTCCTTCATTTGATGAATCAAATATGTCATGGGAGTTGGAGGATACTAGAGAAAGTCTGGCAACACCTTCATCTTGACTATAGTCGTAATCGGAGTGATAACTTCTATCGGAGTTGTTGTTAGAGTCGGATTCGGAAACCCATTCACCAACATGAGCTTGATGTCTTCCTCTAGAGTAGCTCTTGGTTGACTTGTATTTCCTTTTGTTTCCTTGTTTTTTTGAGAAGGTCTTCCTTCATAATGATTATATCTACTCCTCCTCTCACTACGAGGTGATTCATCTCTTCTACTCTTTCTCACTACAAAAAAAGACACATCCGTGACATTTTGGCCCGAACGAAATTTCCTTCTATCATACATATGAGACTCATATGACGATAATTGTGACAAAACCCGGTATCATCATAGATGTGGAGGACTCCTACTTCTATGACAAAAAATCAAGACAGAAAATGGGCTTTTCGTCCTGGGCGGGCCGGAGACGCAGCTGCATGACATTCTTTGGGCTGTCCATGACGGAAAAAACCACGGTAGAAGCGAGGGCGAGGAAAATTTCGGGGAGTTCCTGGTTACGGTGGGTGGTCGGGGGCAGAGTGATGCACGTTCTCTCGTATACGTACGCACATGTGTGCAAGGCGTCGGCTCTAACTGAACCCGAACGAGGCGTTGGGCTCTAACTGAACCCGAGCGATTGCACTGCAGGCTACGCTTTACTGAACCCGAGCGATCGATCGATGGCTGTTAACTAAACCCGATCGAGCGGTTCCTTCACTACTGCTGCTAACTGAAGCCGATTGATGCTGCCTC
>NC_041389.1:257906395-258003453 GCF_002162155.2 Triticum dicoccoides
GTGGCGTTGCCTCGATCGAGCCGGTTGGGGCTGGATGAACAGGACCCCGTGGAGTGCTCGATGAACAGGACGACCCCGTGGAGGGCTGGATGAATAGTAGATGGTGGAGGGGTGCCCGTGGAGGGGTGGTTGAGCAGTAGCCGGTGGAGTAGCATGCGGTGGAGGCTGGATGAACAGGAGCCCGTGGAGGCTGGAGGAGGTCGACAGTAGCCCGTGGAGGCTGGAGGAGGTCGACGGTGGAGATGAACAATATCTCGTGGAGACCCATTTTGCGGTACGCCACACCCCTCTCGATGAACAGGACCCCCGTTTCGACCATAGCGCTCCAACACAAGTCCGTTTTGTCCGTTTTGCGGTACGCCACACCCCTCCCGATCAACAGGACCCCCGTTTCAACCGTAGGAAGTCCGTTTCCTCCGTTTTGCGGTACGCCAGACCCCTCCCGATGAACATGATCCCGTTTCGAACGTGGCCGGTCGAACACAAGGCCGTTTCCTCCGTTCTGCGGTACGCAAGGCCTTGTTTCCATCACCTGTTCCGTCCAAGCCCTCCCGATGAACATGACGATGCATTCCGTTCCAACACAGCCGGTTGGCTCCCCATGAACACGACGACGACGTTGTTTGTCTGTTCTGACCCAGCCATGTACACGAGCCGTGGCCGTACGTATGTGCGAGTAGGCGTTCGAGACCCCGCCCGTATGTACACATACGTGGCCGTATTTTCTTTTTTGCACACTGGCCGCTGTACATACGTGTACATGCTACGTGCGCGCCTCTACTATGACATGTGCGCGCCTCTACATCCACCAGTATGTACGTACACGTTCGCGACCAGAATGACAACGCTACGTACGCTTCGACCAGGTGGGTCCCGACTGTCATGCACTTTCTTGCGTGCGAAGATGTAGCTGGTGGGTCCCAGCAGTTAGGGGGGCGAATCATTTTTTCGGACGCGCTTCCTTGCGTGTGAAGATGTAGTTGGTGGGTCCCAGCAGTCTGGGGGCAAATCGTTTTTTTGGACGCAATTCCTTGCGTGCGAAGATGTAGCTGGTGGGTCCCAGCAGTCAGGGGGGCGGATCGTTTTTTTGGCCCGGACGCACTTCCTTGCGTGCAAAGGTGTAGCTGGTGGGTCCCAGCAGTCGGGGGGAATGTTTTTTTGCGAAATATGGTGGCCCATCCGGTGGGTCCCTGCTGTCAGGTGGAGGAATAATTATTTTGCACGTAATAAGGAGGCACTTCCTTGCGGCTGCCGTGGACCCAGCTGTCAGCCTTTCCACGTACTGTACTCTTCCAATGGAAGTCGGTCGTTGAACACATTGACCATGCCGCGCCGAGAGCACCACGGCGGTGGACGACGGCGAGGCCTAGGAAGGGGATGACGCGGAGCCAGGGAAGACGCAGTAGTGGATGCCCATGCGAAGAGGAGCACGAGGGTTCAATGGTTCGGCTGCGGTGTGAGGCTGCCGCCGCCGCAGTATAACAGGGGTGTGGCTGAGTAGAGGGATGGCTGGGCCAGCGATGGGAGTAGTAGGGGGCGGTGAGGCCTCCACGACATCACAGTCGACCACGGGAGGCAGGAGCATGCGGCACGACCGGCGCTGCTTTGGGCGGCTGGAGCACGAAGACTAGAGGTTGAAGAAGCACTACGGCTGTTGGATGTACATCGTACGGTCACTGGAGCTAGAATCGTTCATATTGACTAAGTTTACAAAGCCCTCCGTCCTTGTCAACTTAGTAGGCCCACAAGCCAGCCTCCCACCAAGGTGGGTCCCAGCTAGCCGGGGGAGTATTCATTTTTTTGTGCGTAATAAGGAGGCACTTCCGGTGGGTTCGAGCTGACAGCAGGGGGAACACTTTTTTTGCGAAATACGGTGGCCCGTCCGGTGGGTCCCAGCAGTCAGGGGGAAACGTTTTTTCGCAAAATACTGGTGGCCCGTCCGATGGGTCCCTGCTGTCAGGTGGAGGAATAATTAGTTTGCGCGTAATAAGGAGGCACTTCCTTGCGGCTATCGTGGACCCAGCTGTCAGCCTCTCCACGTACAGTACTCTTCTGATGGAATTCGTTCCTTGACCACATTGACCATGCCGCGCCGAGAGCACCAGGGCGGTGGACGACGGCGAGGCCTAGGAAGGAAGGGGACGACGCGGAGCCGGGGAAGACGCGGCAGTGGATGCCCACGCATAGAGGAGTAGGAGGGTTCACTGGTTCGGCTATGGTGTGAGGCTGCCGTCACTACAGGGCCTGGCTAGCGGTGGGAGTAGTAGGGGGCGGTGAGGCCTCAACGGAAGCACAGCTGGCCACTGGAGGCAGGAGCAGGCGGTCTCACCGGCGCTGGTTTGGGTGGCTGGTGCAAGAAGAGCAGCACTTGAAGAAGCAACAGGACCGTTCAATTCAAATCCAACGGTTACTGCTGCTCCAATCGTTTGTTGACTAAGTTAACAAGCCCTGTGTACGCGTCAACTTAGTAGGCCCACAGGTCAGCCTCCCAACCGGTGCGCCCCAGATGTCAGTGGGAGGAATCATTTTTTCGCGTAATAAGGAGGCAGTTGATTGCGTGCGGCCAGGCCAGCGGAGGGAGTAGGCTGGGCCAGGGAAGTCTGCACGGCATCACAGCGGGCCACAAGACGAGGGAGCAGGCAGTCTCGTCGGCACTAGTTTAGGTGGCTGGAGCAGGAAGATCAGAGATTGAAGAAGCACGTCGGCCGTTGGATGGACATCCAACAGTCACTGCTGCTAGAATTGTGTGTTGACTCACAAAGCCTTGCGTAAACAAGTCAGCCTCGAAATCTGTGTCGTGTATAGCCCATTTGCTATTATTTTTTATAATTTTTACTTATTTTCTAATTCATATGGAAATTGTTGCAGCCCGTTTTCCATATTTAGAATTGCTGCCCATTTTCTGGTCAGTACCAGGGTTAAAAAAATTAACTAAATATGTGCGAAATTTTGAAAATTCGCAAATTTTGGCTGGGGAACAAAATATTCTTAATCCAAAAATTAGTAGCCATACTAAAACAAATTTAAAAATAAATTAGTACTATGTCATGTTAAATCCAATGAAATACTATAAAATATCAGTGAAGAACAAAAACAAAAAAAGAAACCAATATCCCATTTGCTATAATTTTTTTGGAATTTTCAACCCCTTTGATATTACTTTTAACAGACACTGACCATACTCTTTGGCCAGGCCGGAATGCATCCATCCTCGTCTTGAAAGATTTGCAGCCCAGTAAGTCGAAGAAAACAAATAGGCCTAGCTTGGGTATTCTTCAAAAAGAAATACCGGGCTACCTATTTTCCCAAAGAAAAACCTGCTGGGCTGGTCATGTTGTTAGACGGGCCACAGAGACCGCACAACCCAGTTTATAGCCTGCTCCTCCAAATTACTACTCAAAAAAAAGTTGTGCAATTCTGTCGTTAATTCACTATACGTTAAAAATGATGTGGGTCCCGGATATCAGCAGGGTGGATTAGAGTAAAAAACGAGGGGTGCATCTGAGTAGTAAAAGAGGCACTTGCTTGTGTTTGGGAGTGGACCTGGTGGGTCCATACTGTCATACTCACAACTACAGTTCTCTCCCGATTCACTATGTTGACAGGGACCATTTCGACAAAAACTATGTTGACAGGGCCGGACGGCGGCGCCGCGGCGAGCGCACCAAGGCGGAGGATAAAGTGTTGTCGCCAATGTGCTAGGCTGGGTTGGACATTCTTATTGAAAAATAAAAATGGACCAGAACTATTTACGACGTTGACTATGATTTGCATGGGCCCGCTGGTTGCAGGAAGAAAATGCTGGGAGAAAGAAGACTGGTCACTATCTTTGCCTAAGAATAATATTGACTGAATGTAACGACACTATCATAGGAAATAATATCCTCCTGTTAAATCATGAATTTAAAGAACTGGTGCATGAGCATTTAGCTTTATTTATTTATTTACTTATTTATGTTTAGGGGACCTTGAGCATGTACCTGGGCCGGATTCATGTGAGAGCCTCCTTTCGAGTTAATTATGGGCTCCTCTATTGGGCCTTCATCAGTGGGCTGCATGTTATCAAAAAGTGGAAAATGTGTTCCGTATGAAAAATAGTATGCGTTACGTACGGTACGGGGCACTAAGGATCGAACCGTGCAAGGACTTCCAAAACATTGTGTTTGTCGTTCTAACAACACATTTATTCAACCAACAGACGAAATATACTACTGATTGTACATTGAAAACAACAGCAACAACAACCAGGGCTGGGGGTGCAACAGAAGCAGTAAGCATGCCAGAAGAGTGAAGACGCAGCTCTCTCTTCCAAACCAAACATCAGCCATTATTACAAAAGGCTACCAAAAAAGAACAAGTGTATGCATCAAGCTAAATAAAGATCCTACTACACCAAGTGTATGCATCTAACTAACTGGCTCAGTTAGATGTTACTATTTATTAAGCTGTGGAGATTAGCTGACGGCTTGAACCAGATGGGTGCCTGACGGGGGAAACTCCAGCCAGCAGGTTGATAACCCACAAGTGTAGGGGATCGCAACAGCTTTCGAGGGTAAAGTATTCAACCCAAATTTATTTATTCGACACAAGGGGAGCCAAAGAATATTCTTGAGTATTAGCAGTTGAGTTGTCAATTCAACCACACCTGGATAACTTAGTATCTGCTGCAAAGTGTTTAGTAGCAAAAGTGGTATGATAATAAAGGTAACGGTAGCAAAAGTAAAGATAAATGTTTTTGGGTTTTTGTAGTAGTTGTAACAGTAGCAATGGAAAAGTAAATAAGCGAAGAACAATATGTGAAAAGCTCGTAGGCAATAGATCAGTGATAGATAGTTATGCTGGATGCGATTCCTCATGTAATAGTTATAACATAGGGTGATGTAGAACTAGCTCCAATTCATCAATGTAATGTAGACATGTATTCCGTAAATAGTCATACGTGCTTATGGAAAAGAACTTGCATGACATCTTTTGTCCTACCCTCCCGTGGCAGCGGGGTCCTAGTGGAAACTAAGGGATATTAAGGCCTCCTTTTAATAGAGAACCGGAACAAACCATTAACATATAGTGAATACATGAACTCCTCAAACTATGGTCATCACCCAGAAGTATCCTGATTATTGTCACTTCGGGGTTGTCGGATCATAACACATATAGGTGACTATAGACTTGCAAGATAGGATCAAGAACACACATATATTCATGAAAACATAATAGGTTCAGATCTGAAATCATGGCACTCGGGCCCTAGTGACAAGCATTAAGCATAGCAGAGTCATAGCAACATCAATCTCAGAACATAGTGGATACTAGGGATCAAACCCTAACAAAACTAACTTGATTACATGGTAAATCTCATCTAACCCATCACCGTCTAGCAAGCCTACGATGGAATTACTCACGCACGGCGGTGAGCATCATGAAATTGGTGATGGAGGATGGTTGATGATGACGACGGCGACGAATCCCCCTCTCCGGAGTCCCGAATGGACTCCAGATCAGCCCTCCCGAGAGAAATTAGGGCTTGGCGGCGGCTCCGTGTCGTAAAACATGATGAAACTTTCTCCCTGATTTTTTTGTCCCCGAACGTGAATATATGGAGTTGGAGTTGAGGTCGGTGGAGGTCCAGGGGGCCCACGAGATAGGAGGCCGCGCCCTAGGGGGGGGGCAAAAGTGTTTGGAAAAGTAGATACGTTGGAGACGTATCAACTCCCCCAAGCTTAAACCTTTGCTTGTTCTCAAGCAATTCAGTTGATAAACTGAAAGTGATAAAGAAAAACGTTTACAAACTCTTTTTGCTCTTGTTGTTGTAAACATGAAAAGCCAACATTCAAGTTTCAACAGATATTATGAACTAACCATACTAACAATAACTCCTAGGTCTCATAATTACTCATATCAATAGCATAATCAGCTAGCGAGCCATAATAATAAAACTCGGATGACACTTTCTTAGAATAATCATAACATGACATAACAAAATGGTATCTCGCTAGCCCTTTCCGAGACCGCAAAACATAAATGCAGAGCACCTTTAAAGATCAAGGACTGACTAAACATTGTAATTCATGGTAAAAGAGATCCAGTCAAGTCATACCCAATATAAACCAATAATAATGAATGCAAATGACAGTGTGCTCTCCAGCGGGTGCTTTTTAATAAGAAGGGTGATGACTCAACATAAAAGTAAATAGATAGCCCCTTCGCACAGGGAAGCAGGGATTTGTAGAGGTGCCAGAGCTCGATTTTAAAATAGAGATTGAATAACATTTTGAGCGGCATACTTTCACTGTCAACGCAACAACTATGAGATGGCTGTATCTTCCATAATACATGCATTATAGGCAGTTCCCAAACATAATGGTAAAGGTTTATACTCCCCCAACCACCAACAAGAATCAATCCATGGCTTGCTCTAAACAACGAGTGCCTCCAACATACAACAGCCCAGGGGGAGTTTTGTTTAATTATTTTGATTTGCTTTGATCTTTTTGGATCATGGGACTGGGCATCCCGGTTACCGGCCCTTTCTCATGAATGAGGAGCGGAGTCCACTCCTCGTGAGAATAACCCACCTAGCATGGAAGATATAGGCAGCCCTAGTTGTAACATGAGCTGCTCGAGCATACAAAATAGAATTTCATTTGAAGGTTTAGAGTTTGGCACATACAAATTTACTTGGAACGGCAGGTAAATACCGCATATAGGAAGGTATAGTGGACTCATATGGAACAACTTTGGGGTTTAAGGAGTTTGGATGCACAAGCAGTATTCCCGCTTAGTACAGGTGAAGGCTAGCAAAAGACTGGGAAGCGACCAACTGAGAGAGCGACAACAGTCGTAAACATGCATTAAAATTAATTCACACCGAATACAAGCATGACTAGGATATAATCCACCATGAACATAAATATCATGAAGGCTGTTTTGATTTGATTCAACTACATGCGTGAACATGTGCCAAGTTGAGTCACTCAATTCATTCAAAGGAGGATACCATCCCATCATACCACATCATAATCATTCTAATAGCATGTTGGCACAGAAGGTAAACCATTATAACTCATAGCTAATCAAGCATGGCACAAGCAAATATAATCTCTAAATGTTATTGCAAATATGTTTACTTCATAATAGCTGACTCATGAACGATGAAATCATCATATTTACAAAAACAAGAGAGGTCGAGTTCATATCAGCTTTTCTCATCCCATCATAATGAAATCGTCATTATTGCCTTTCACTTGCACGACCGAACGATGTGTATAATAATAAGAGTGCACATGTGTTGGACTAAGCTGGAATCTGCAAGCATTCAACTCAAGAGAGAAGACAAGTAATATGGGCTCTAACTTAAATAAACAATCATGCATATAAGAGCCACTAAGCATTTTCAATATAGTCTTCTCGACCCCCAAAGGAAAGAAAAGAAAATAAAACTATTTACACGGGAAAGCTCCCAACAAGTAAGAAGAAGAACTAGAAATCTTTTTGGGTTTTCATTTTAATTTCTACTACAAGCATGGAAATTAAAGTAACTATTTTTTTGGTTTTTTTTCTTAAGGTTTATCAAACACACAAGAAGAAAACTAGAAAAAGAAATTTAAACTAGCATGGATAATACAATGAAAGAGTGTGAGCACCGACGACTAGTGTGTGAACATGAATGTAAAGTTGGTGAGAAATACGTACTCCCCCAAGCTTAGGCTTTTGGCCTAAGTTGGTCTAGTACCAAGGACCGCCGCTACTCTCCCTGGTGTAATGGGAGGTGTAATCAGGATACCACTGGCTGGTCATCTCCGGATCCCACTAGACAGATGATGCACGATAAGGGTCCAGTTCAGGTTCCGGCTCAGGTTCAGGTTCTGGAGTAAAAGCTTGAGCTCGATGGTTGTTCACTGCCTCCGGCGTAACAAGAAAATTTTCTGCAAGCAAATCAAACAACAGGGGCGTAGGCAAAATAATAATCTCAAAGTGTTTCTTATTAAATCTAAGTTTATACAAGAGCATCTTCTCTTCGTTGTCAACAATAAACTTGTGTGCTACCATGCTCTTGTAATCTAAAATGTGAGGATGCAATTTTGTCTCCTCCTCCTCATGGTGCCTAATGGGTATCTGAAAATGTTTAGCAAGACGTGCAACATAGATACCTCCAAATATGGGGCCTTTTGTATGATTCAGGGCTAGCCGTTTAGCAACGACGGCACCCGTACTAAAAGTATTGTCTCCAAGCAAGGCATGTTGAAGAATGATAATATCAGGAACACTCAAGTTTCCACTATTTCCACGACCAATCAAGCATCTACTAGCAAATATGGCAAAGTAGCGTAAAACAGGAAAGTGTATGCTAGAGACTTTCGCCTCGGAGCCCTTCTTTGGCTCCTCTACAACAATATTATTAACAAAGCCACCCACATCTTCACGATGGGGTTCATCTAATTCTCCCTCATAAGGTATCCTACATACCGCGCAAAAATGACGTAAAGACATTTCTTTGAATTCATCATATAAATGAAATGATACTGCAGCCGGTGACTTCTTAGGATAATAATAAAAGTTTTGCATGAAAGTATTGGTAAGTAAGAGATACTGATCGATTCGGCGTTGATGAAACCGGTGAGGCCTGCAGTCTCGATTAAAGCATAAAAGTCTTCATGAATTCCATCTTCTTTCAAGAAATCCTCGCGTGGCCATTCACATGACCGTACTTCCGCTAAGCGAGGAAGATTATACTTGGCCTTTTCCTTCTCTTTGGCTTGTTTTTCCTCAGAGCTTTGGCTAGAAGAGCCCCTAAAAAGTTTCCTCAACATTTTCTAAAAATTTCTGAAATTTCAGTAACTTCAAAATAAAAGTGAATAAAACTAAACAAAATTAATAGTAACTACTCCTACAAGTGCCTAGAGCCTATATCATGCATTGGAATTGCTTGGGACCTCAAAAATTTAACATGCAAGCTCAAGAACATGCTCACCTAAGCAGCAAAAATTTGCAATGAATAAAGCACTAGAACAAAAACTAATTGGACCAATGGAGGAGTCACATACCAAGCAACAATCTCCCAAAGCAGTTCTATGAATGGAGCTTTGAGCAAGCAGATCAAAAATCGTAGCAAAACGAGCTAGAACTCGTGCTTGAGCTGGATGGGGATTTTTTGGGTAGAAGATGAAGTGTGTGGGTGCTGGCATAAGTGGAGGGGGGCCACCAGGAGCCCACGAGACAGGGGGCACGCCCTATAGGGGGGTGGGGCACCCTCCTCTCTCATGGCCTGGTGCTTGCCCCTCCTGCAGTGTTTTTAGTGCCTAAAATCCTCAAATATTCCAGAAAAAATCATACTAAATTTGCAGGGCATTTGGAGCACTTTTATTTTCAGACTATTTTTTAATGCACGGATAATTCAGAAAACAGACAGATAATACTAATTTTGCTTTATTTATTCTAAATAACAGAAAGTAATAAGAGGGTACAGAAGGTTGTGCCTTCTAGTTTCATCCATCTCGTGATCATCAAGTGTAATCCAGTAACAAAGTTGATCAAGTCTTGTTAACAAACTCATTCCGAATAACATGGAACCGGAGAAATTTCGAATAACACTAAGTTACATGAACGGGGATATGAAAATCCCCAACAATAAGAATATCATACTTTTTCTTGACAGTAGGAAGAGGAAATTCAAAACCTCCAAAAATGATAGTCGGAAATTTTTCAATAGAATTGATGTTATGAACTTGAGATTGTTTCCTCGGAAAGTGTACCGTATGCTCATTACCATTAACATGAAAAGTGACATTGCCTTTGTTGCAATCAATAACAGCCCCTGCAGTATTAAGAAAAGGTCTACCAAGGATAATAGACATACTATCGTCCTCGAGAATATCAAGAATAACAAAGTCCGTTAAGATAGTGACATTTGCAACCACAACAGGCACATCCTCACAAATACCAACAGGTATAGGAGTTGATTTATCAGCCATTTGCAAATATATTTCAGTAGGTGTCAACTTATTCAATTCAAGTCTACGATATAAAGAGAGAGGCATAACACTAACACCGGCTCCAAGATCACATAAAGCAGTTCTAACATAATTTCTTTTAATGGAGCAAGGTATAGTTGGAACACCCGGATCTCCAAGTTTCTTTGGTATTCCACCCTTAAAAGTGTAATTAGCAAGCATGGTGGAAATTTCAGCTTCCGGTATCTTTCTTTTATTTGTAATGATATCCTTCATATACTTAGCATAAGGATTTACTTTGAGAATATCAGTTAAGTGCATACGTAGGAAAATAGGTCTAATCATTTCAGCAAAGCGCTCAAAATCCTCATCATCCTTTGACTTGGATGGTTTAGGAGGAAATGGCATGGGTTTCTGAACCCATGGTTCTCTTTCTTTACCGTGCTTCCTAGCAACAAAATCTCTCTTATCATAACGTTGATTCTTTGATTGTGGGTTATCAAGATCAACAGCAGGTTCAATCTCTACATCATTGTTTTTGCTAGGTTGAGCATCAACATGAACATTATCATTAACATTATCACTAGGTTCATGTTCATCACCTGATTGATATTCAACATTAGAAATAGAAATATCATTGGGATTCTCAAGTGTGTCCACAGTAGGTTCACTAGAAGCATGCAAAGTCCTATAGTCTTTCTTTTTCTTCTTCTTAGAAGAACTAGGTGCCTCTAAATTATTTCTCTGAGAATCTTGCTCGATTCTCTTAGGGTGGCCTTCAGGATACAAAGGTTCCTGAGTCATTCTACCAGTTCTAGTAGCCACTCTAACAGCAAAGTCATTTTTATTATTTAATTCATCAAGCAAATCATTTTCAGCTTTAAGTACTTTCTCAGCTTGAGTAGCAACCATAGAAGCATATTTTCTAACACGGTGAAGTTCATCTTTAACTCTAGCTATATTATCGCCTACGCGTCCTATCTCGAAAGCATTATTCTTTAACTCTCTACCAACATAAGCATTAAAACTTTCTTGTCTAGCCATAAAGTCATCAAATTCATCTAAGCATGGGCTATGAAATTTAGTAGAGAGTATTTCAACTTTATCGTATCTATAGAGAGAATTTACCTTTACTACCTATGTCGGGTTATCAAGACAATGTGGTTCTTCAGGCGGTATATTAAGACCATGTATTTCTTCAATAGGAGGTAAATTCTTAACATCTTCAGCTTTAATACCTTTTTCTTTCATTGATTTCTTTGCCTCTTGCATATCTTCAGGACTGAGAAATAAAACACCTCTCTTCTTCGGAGTGGGTTTAGGAATAGGCTCAAGAGTTGGCTCAATTGGTTCAGGAATTGCTTCAGGAATTGGCTCAGGAAGAGTCCAATTATTTTCATTAGTCAACATATTATTCAGTAATATTTTAGCTTCCTCGACTGTTCTTTCCCTGAAAACACAACCAACACAACTATCCAAGTAGTCCTTGGAAGCATCGGTTAGTCCATTATAAAAGATATCAAGTATTTCATTTTTCTTAAGAGGATGATCAGGCAAAGCATTAAGTAACCAGAGAAGCCTCCCCCAAGCTTGTGGGAGACTCTCTTCTTTGATTTGCACAAAATTATATATTTCCCGCAAGGCAGCTTGTTTCTTACGAGCAGAGAAATATTTAGCAGAGAAGTAATAAATCATATCCTGGGGACCACGCACACAATCAGGAGCAAGAGAATTATACCAAGTCTTAGCATCACCCTTTAATGAGAACGGAAATATCTTAAGGATATAAAAATAGCGAGACTTCTCATCATTAGTAAACAGGGTGGCTATATCATTCAACTTGGTAAGATGTGCCACAACATTTTGAGATTCAAGGCCATAAAAAGGATCAGATTCAACTAAAGTAATAATTTCAGGATCAACAGAGATTTCATAATCCTTATCAGTAACACAAATAGGTGAAGTAGCAAAAGCATGATTGGGTTTCATTCTAGCATTAAGAGACTGCTGCTTCCATTTAGCTAATAATTTCTTAAGATCATATCTATCATTGCAAGCAAAAATTTCCCTCAGCTTCTTCATTCATAACATAACCCTTAGGAACAACAGGCAATACATAATCATTGGGAGAACCTTCATCATCACTATCATCAGTAATAGGATCTTCTAACTCTAGCAAGTTGTTCATCAAGAAATTCACCTAATGGCAAAGTAGTATCACGCACAGAAGTAGTTTCATCATGCATAGCAGAAGTGGCATCATCAATAACATGCGACATATCAGAATTCATAGAAGTAGCATGTTTAGGTGTTGCAAGCCTACTAATAACGGAAGGAGAATCTAGTGCAGAGCTAGATGGCAGTTCCTTACCTCCCCTCGTAGTTGAGGGCAAAATCTTGGTTTTAGCGTCTTTCAAGTTCTTCATAGTGATCAACAGATATAAATCCCAAGTGACTCAGAGAATAGAGCTATGCTCCCCGGCAACGGCGCCAGAAATTAGTCTTGATAACCCACAAGTGTAGGGGATCGCAACAGCTTTCGAGGGTAAAGTATTCAACCCAAATTTATTGATTCGACACAAGGGGAGCCAAAGAATATTCTTGAGTATTAGCAGTTGAGTTGTCAATTCAACCACACCTGGATAACTTAGTATCTGCAGCAAAGTGTTTAGTAGCAAAAGTGATATGATAATAAAGGTAACAGTAGCAAAAGTAAAGATAAATGTTTTGGGTTTTTGTAGTAGTTGTAACAGTAGCAACGGAAAAGTAAGTAAGCGAAGAACAATATGTGAAAAGCTCGTCGGCAATGGATTAGTGATGGATAATTATGCCGGATGCGATTCCTCATTTAATAGTTATAACATAGGGTGATGTAGAACTAGCTCCAATTCATCAATGTAATGTAGGCATGTATTCCGTAAATAGTCATACGTGCTTATGGAAAAGAACTTGCATGACATCTTTTGTCCTATCCTCCCGTGGCAGCGGGGTCCTAGCGAAAACTAAGGGATATTAAGGCCTCCTTTTAATAGAGAACCGGAACAAAGCATTAACACATAGTGAATACATGAACTCCTCAAACTACGGTCATCACCGAGAAGTATCCCGATTATTGTCACTTCGGGGTTGTTGGATCATAACACATAATAGGTGACTATAGACTTGCAAGATAGGATCAAGAACACACATATATTCATGAAAACATAATAGGTTCAGATCTGAAATCATGGCACTCGGGCCCTAGTGACAAGCATTAAGCATAGCAAAGTCATAGCAACATCAATCTCAAAACATAGTGGATACTAGGGATCAAGCCCTAACAAAACTAACTTGATTACATGGTAAATCTCATCCAACCCATCACCGTCCAGCAAGCCTATGATGGAATTACTCACGCACGGCGGTGAGCATCATGCAATTGGTGATTGAGGATGGTTGATGATGACGGCGGCGACGAATCCCCCTCTCCGGAGCCCCGAGCGGACTCCAGATCAGCCCTCCCGAGAGAGATTAGGGCTTGGCGGCGGCTCCATGTCGTAAAACGCGATGAAACTTTCTCCCTGATTTTTCTCCCCGAACGTGAATATATGGAGTTGGAGTTGAGGTCGGTGGAGGTCTAGGGGGTCCACGTGATAGGAGGCCGCGCCCTAGGGGGGGGCGCCCCCTGTCTCGTGGACAGCCTGTGGGCCCCCTGGTCTTAATTCTTTCGCCAAAAATTCTTATTAATTCCAAAAAGTGCCTCCATGGATTTGCAGGACATTCCGAGAACTTTTCTTTTCTAAACATAAAACAACATCATGGTAGTTCTGCTGAAAACAACGTCAGTCTGGGTTAGTTTCATTCAAATCATGCAAGTTAGAGTCCAAAACAAGGGCAAAAGTGTTTGGAAAAGTAGATACGTTGGAGACGTATCACAGGTCGAAGTCTGATACTTGCGACCCTCTCTCCTACTTTGGGCTGCAGAGCATGGCGGCACATATCAGGGTGTGGTACATGTAGAGACGCATGGTACGCTGTGTACACACAGTTTTGCCTGATGAACGAAACCATGCTACCATCATGATCCTTGCCGTCGGTTATCTCCTGGTTAATCGAATAATTCAGTCTGACAAATAGAGAGCATGTACCAAGGCTACTTACCAGCCTCCAGTCAAAAATTCCTGAAGGCCCAGAGAAGCTGGGATCCTGCTTAAAGACCTTGCAGTGACTGTGATTGTATTCCGCGAAATAACACATCCAGTACGTGCGAACGATCATCAATCGTTCATCGTCGTCCGATCGAGCCAGAAACCACCTGCAACTGCCATGCCGCTTTTCTTTGAAAGGTTCTGGGATTAGGAAGTTTAGGGACACCAGGTGGCCTACAACATCATATCAAGTTGGAGTCAAATAAAAAAGGGCTCTTGATTTAGTCAATCTTAAGAGCAGCATGTTATGAGCATGAATATTTTTCAGTAAATGTTGACAGTAATATAAGCAAGCCATCATGATATGATAGGAAAGTAACATACTGCTGTAATAGCCGATTGTAGCGATGACTGGAATAGGCCAGCAATACGTCCAGCCATAGAAGGAGTCGAAGCCCTTGTGTTCAATGGCATCAGAGAACCATGGAGGATGTATGATCCTGCGATGGACGTGCAGATTTATCCACTTACCGCCGTGACCTATCAGATAGGCGAGACCGCGGTTGAAGAACGCAATTAGCTTGAAGTCTTTATAATTCGCAGATCTTGTGAGCACTTGGCAGATTACAACCTTGAGCAAATCAAACTTGGTATCATGTTGGCTACTGTAAGATTCTGAGTATTCTGGGCCGCAGTGCCAAAGCAGTGCAGTGTTAATCGAAGGAAGGGGGATCAATCGCCGGGTGTAGACCTCCACTAGCATCCAGCTACCGCGATCGTCGACGAGCACCATCCAAGACGTGTTCATGCCGACCCAGTACAGACTGTTAATGTAGTTGAGGGTGACGGGGATCGGATCGCAGTCAAGGGGGTTGATGCTCGCCACCCTATGATCGTTATGCCGCGTGACACGCCGTTTCTGAAGATCAGACGGCATCAGCAAGCAAGGAGCTGGCTTAAAAAGCTCCGGCCTGAGGGCTTTGAGTAAACGGTACAGCCCCGACAAGCACGCGGCGAGCGGCATGGTACTGAGATTGTCCACACGCGAAACAATGAGCTTGATTACCTCTGTGGGGAGCGAATTCCAGCCACTCTTTCGGCGGACGCTGCTCGGTTCTGCCATTGTTAGTGCTTGGGTTTCGGACGAGGGGGTGAGGCGCCTTAGCGGGGATGGAAGATTGGACGAGATTATGTGCGGACAAATATGGAGAAGCGAATATGTGCTGCGGGAAGTGGACAGGTGATGATGACCACAACACGCCGCTTGACTTACGAGACACATACCAGCAGCGTAGGGTCATATCGATGCCAGACAACTTGCTTGAGTGATCACAGTACTGGTACTCCCTATAGTACCTACTACAGTACTATGCCCTAACTTGCTTGAGTAGAGTAGTAGAGTAGGACTCTGCTCTACTACTAGCACCGGAGGAGTAGTATATTCTAATCTAAAATAGTTACAAACTTCAATGCCCGAGTGTGGAACGACTACGAACCGTGCTCAAAGACCGTATCTATGTGGTGTTTGGAATTATATGCAAAAAATAGCAAGATGCCCGTGCATTTCACGGCACACCGTCATCACCAACTCGGTTTTTTCTCTACTCCTACTCCTATAAAAGACTCAGTTGGTGATGATGGAGGCGAGGAGGCGTGTTCAGCCAGGCGTGCAGCGGACGACACAGTACTATTCGATTTGTTATAAAAAACAAAGAAGAGTAGTAGAGATAGAGACTTAGGGAGGAGCACGAGGTTGTGGGAGATAAGGATGAACGAGGCAAGGCCTTATCTGTAAATGTGGAGAGAGGTGCGGGTATTGTCGTGGAAATATCACGTCAGATGTCCTAGCAGAAGGACTTAGTCGTGGAGCCATTGCAACGAGATTAGCCTAAAGGGGTTAAACTGGACAAGAGACGAGAGTTATATACTAGTTCGGCCCCTTACGATGAAGGTAAAAGCCTATGTCTAGTTGTGATGGGATTATTGGGGTTTCGATGACCAGGGAGCAAATATGCTTGCCTGGGTCTCGAGTTGTTGTGTGTTGTTCTTGAACCGCCGCCGGGTCGTCCCTTTATATACACATGTTGACACCCGGCCGGCTTACAGAGTCCCGAGGCCGACTCATACAAGTGTTCAGCTTGGTCTCTCTCTCTCCCTATCTTACCATACAAGTTATACGACTATGGCAGTTTACCACTATGGGCCCTAATCCGCCCCTGGGCTCCCGGCCTCTAAGCTTTATCAGTAAAGCGCCATCTTCTTGTCTTTATGGGCTTCTGTATAGTTGAGCGTGAACCGGCCCCTCTTGGGAGGTTTACACTCGGTAGTCATATCCTCAACATTAGGCCCCAGATTGATTTGAACCTGTTCATGTCAATCTTCAATACTTAGAAAAATTCCATGAACATCTTCTAATGATTCTTCGTAAACCGCCATGTTGTCTTCTCCCTGTAAACTTTGGTGAACCGCCATGACGTCATCTTCTGTCACTGTAGTAAATCATCATGATGTCATCTCTGCATAAAAAGATTCCCTTCATTAATTGTTTCCGGAAGATCGAGGCGACAGTTGCACCCTCTTTTGCCGCTTCAGGCTCCTCGATTCTCGTGCCTGCCACTTATCCCCTTCTCTTTGTAAATAGGGCCCGAGGGTCTTTCCATTTTCCCCCCTTGCCTCTCGTCTTCCTCCGCGCGACCTGAAGAGCTCAAGCACCGCCGCCCCCGCCGATCCTCGAATCTGCACCGACTAGGCCGCTGCATCACCCTGTTCGTACCAGAGATCCTGCGATACTCCTCCGCTGCTGCGTGGCCCTGGTAAGCTTTCTTCCTGTAACCCTAGATCTCCATTAGGGCTTCGGGTTCATCCATGTTCATCGACATTCATTAGTGCTTCTCCGCCTTTCCCTTAACCTCTTTACTGAATCTAGCTATACCTGATAGTTTTCTTTTGCGGCTAGATCCATAACTTTAGTCTGCCGTACCATAGCGTCTTGCTGTTTCTGGATAAAACTCCATCTGGACCTTCTCCGTTCCTCTTAGCGCCATTGTAGGGCTCAGAAAAGTTTTATTTATTGAACCACGGTAGATCCAAAATTATACTGCCATATTGTGAAACCTGTTTCTGTAACACTTAGTAGATTTCAGCTCTCCTCTTCTGTTTAAGGGCGGTTTAACCTTTAGTAGTTAGTAATCCGCCAGATACCATTAGCCCTCACTTAAACCGCCATTCTGACTCGAGTAGCAGTATCCGGTTTAACTTTCAAATTTGTCCTGATTAAATTTCCCGGTTTAACACCGGTTTAGAGAACATCAACCTTGAATCTTAAACCGGCCTTCACACCTCTTTTACAGTTTGTCTTCCAAAATGACCAAGCAATTCTCAGCTTGCAACTGGGTTCCTTCCCGGATCACAGAGATTCAACTCAACGGGTATGTTATAACTGGTGCTTTGGCCAAGAAAAGTGTCCTTCATTGGCGAGTCCCTGGCCCCGAATGCCCTCCTGAACCTCAAGATGGAGAAGTGATCGTGTTCATGCAACATCTAGACCGGGGTTTTAGCCCTCCCGGGTCAAAAATTTTCCGGGATGCACTTGCTAGCTTCCAACTCCATCCTCAGGACATTGGACCAAATTCTGTGTCCAACATATGCAACTTCCAAGTGTTCTGCGAAGTTTACCTTCAAGAGGAACCAACTGTTGATCTCTTCCGGGGTTTCTTCCACTTAAACCGCCGAACTGAGTTCTCTGACGGCCCCAATACTGAACTTGGTGGTGTGTCGATTCAGAAGAGGAAAGAAGTTGATTTTCCTCATGCCAAACATCACAGCCATCCGAAAGGCTGGAATCAAACCTGGTTCTACTGTCAGAACACCGCTCCTGCTGACAAAAACACTCTGCCGGGTTACCATGCTCACCGGCTCAGCAACGGCCATCCACTGCCTTTGCGGCTTACTGCCAGAGAACAACAAGCTTATGCTCCTCAACTTGCTAAGCTCTGGGCTTTCCTTGCGAACGGTTTAACCGGCGTTGACCTCGTTCGTTGCTGGGTTTCGTGGGGTATCCTTCCCTTAAGCCGCCGCCCCGGGCTGATGCATGAGTATACCGGGAACATCAAGGACCCTCAACGGTATCATGAGATAGAGATGACCGATGATGAAGTAACCGAGTCTGTCAAGAAGATGTTGGATGAACCGTTCTCCGAATGCGGCAAAACTGGGCTGCATCCTTTTTATGCCTCCAACAAACTGCCTGCGGTAAGGATTTTAACTTTGTGCTTTTTTAATCCGCCTCCGCTTTAACACTGTTCTAATAAACCTTTGTTTAATTTTACAGGCCAATAGCTCCTTCTGGGAAAGGAAAGCTCAAGATAAACAGGCGAGAGCTCCAGGTGTTAAAAGTAAAGTCACCAAGAGAGCAGCCAAAAAGAAAACCGCCGAGTCTTCTGATCCGCCCGAAGATGTCGATGAATCGGAACAAGAGGTAAAACTTGATTCCCTCGGCTCATTTTTCATACACCTTATTGACAATGACTATTACCAGGATGATGCGGAAGCCAGTCGCACTAATCATGTTGAGGTAATCTCCCTTTCCTCCGGTTCAAATCATGTGCCGGTTCAAAATTTCGCCGTGCAGTTCAGAAAGTAAAATACACTCAGCCTCTTGCTTATTTGGATCCAAAATTTTCTTTGAAGACACAACAACTTGAAGGCCGTTGCACAACCCGGCACAGTGGCCAGCAAGTCACTTCTTCCGGTTTACCAGACACTCCAAACCGGAAACGTCGTCCCGAGGTCTCTTGCTCTTGTAATAAACCTTGTCCCTTGGCGGGTTGCTTCCGAAACCCACTTAATCCGTCTGACTCGAATTATCAGGTGTCTTCCAATTCCTCATCTGGCGGTTCATCAACCACTCAGCTGCCTCCCCTTAAAACCGTCCCTGGGTAAGTATACTGCCCTTCAACTTTTTCCTTCATGTTTCGGTTTACCGTGCTAATCTTTGGTTGATACTGCAGTGCTAAAGCCCGACTGAGCAAGAAAGCCAAAACCAGTACCCCCACTGGTGAAGTTGAACTAGAGAGGGCCCCGGAAGGCGCCGCTAGAGATACTGATGTCATGGATGATTCTGTCCCAGAAGATGAGAATACAGAAGCTAATCCACCGGAAGCTGACCCGACCATTCACGTTGACCCATCGAGCCCGCATGCTACTCCTCCAAGTCCGGCTGCTGATCCACCGAGCCCAGCCGCTAATCCGCCAAGCCCAGCCAAGGATACCATCAATCCGCCAAGTCCGTCAAAAGGTGGCAATGATGATGTTATTATCACTAGTACAGGTCACACCAGCCCTGGCAATCCGGTTATCCTGTCAAAGTATACCGCCAAGGAAGAATTTGTTGCTATGGGCAAGGGAAAAGAGAAGACAGATTTATCCAACTATGTTAACCTTACTGCCCAAGAGCTTCATTCCGGCTTCTTACACTGCCTCTACACAAGTCGAGATTATGAGGCCGGTTTGGTGAACATGATGAAGGAACGCTCTGAGGTAACCTTCCAAACACTTTAATCTTGCTTGTTCTGTATATCTCCATTGTAGCCCCAAGGGTCGGTTTGTCTCTTGAAGACAAACAGGGACTTGTGAATAAAGAATGCTTCGACTGAGTAGCCCCCTAGGGCCGGTTTAACCTTATCAAGGTGAATCGGGACTTCATGATCCAATATTCATTTTGCCAACTCCTTTGCCATTGTACTTTTTGATCAAATATGCATTAGCCCCCAAGTGCCAAGATTCATACTTGTATTGAGCCTTGGGACTTGTAAATAAGCAGTAGGAAAAAAGCATTCCGCATTTGCCCCCAAGTGCCAAATGTATAACTGGTTATATGCTTGGGACTTTGAGAAAAATATCATCATCATCTGATCTTTGCAAGCCAATATAAACAACAAAGACTCCAAAATTGCCGATCTTCAAGAGAATATCAAGTCCCAGCAATCAGAGACTTCCAATGCCAAGGATGAGCTTAAAACTGCTTTGACAGCCATGGAACAACTGAAGGAAGGGTTCAAGAATGAACGTGCTAGCTGGGAAACTGAAAAGACTGCATTGTTGAAGCGGGCTGAAGACGCCGAGTCAGCTCTTAAACCGGTGGCGGAACAGCTAACTGGGTCGAAGTGCCAAGTAAATTCCATGACCTCTGCAATATTTGGTAAATACTCTTGTCAAGATTTCTTGAATAACCATCTTTGAAATTGCCTGTTTAACATCAAAGTCTTAAACCGTTATATGTGGCCGTGTTGCTCATCTGGGCTCTGACATGCGGATGAAGCTGAAGGCAACATATACGTTGATAGAGCAACTGTATACCGGTGCCCAACGGGTTATCTGCACAGTCTCATACAACAAACCGGCACCAACATTGACCAAGGACACTCTAGCAAGGTTATCAACGACGCTGGCGCAGATAGAAGAGATGAAGCGATCTACTGCCAGGGCTGGCGCTTTGTTGGCACTGACTCGGGCCAAAGCATGGATATCTGACTTGGATGCAGTTGATATCGCCAAAGGCTTTCCGGATGAACAAGCAGTTGGGTCAGCATTTGATAACGAAGCCCTCAAAGCCCTGACAAAGGAAATGTGTCCGCTGTCAAGCCAACTGGCTGAAGAGGCTAACTTGACTGTTCATCGGTCCTTTTATGATGAAAAGAACCAACGTGTTGACACTACTGTGACAGAAACGCAGAACCTTATCCCGCCAATCCGTAAGCACACTTACGCCCCTGATGTCGAACCGTCCAATCTTATAAGTGAAGACGCTATCTTTCAGGCTTTAACCCGGATTGACTGGACCACCGTTGACTTCCAGCCACTGGGTGGGGAGGAGGAGGGTGAACCAACGCTAGATGATCCATCAACTTCACGTCAACCTGGTGATGAGTCTTGATCCGACAACCGGGTTGATGTTCACAAACTGTGCTTATGTAAAGAACAATCATTATTGTGGGCTTCAAAACGCCTTGTAATAGGCTAGTTGAAATACTTTGATCTGCTGCCATCGTGCACTGAGATATGACTTTGTTTGATCCGCCATGATAATTGCAGTGCTGGCTTATATACCTTCATAATATTATGCTATCCTTATATCTACATAACAAAAGATCTGTCCGGGCGGTTTACCGCCGGACAGGTCATAACACCCAAAAGAAAACCTGGTAGATCGGCAAGCTTTATATAAAAAATAGATCATACCTGTGATATAAGGCTGTTGGTGTACCAACTTGATTGTAGTAAGGGTGAAAACCCAATACTTTGAGCGTTTGATAGCTCTCACCATGCCGTGCTAGTGTGTAATAAGTCATACCGGGTTACGATGAACACCAGGTGATCATACTGGCGACATGTAGTCAAAGCCATTCCGGGTTATGAAACACCGGTTTAAGAATGAAGATGATCTGACAACTTGTAGTTGAAAGCCAAGCCGGGTTGAAAGATGCCGGTTCACCATTGATTATATGCGTTATCAGATGATAGCTGTAAGCCACACCGGTTTAAGAAAACACTGGGTTGAGATGAAGACATATAATCTGGCCGGGTCGAAAGACGCCGGCTTACTTTGAAAAGTTGATAAATAAAGATAAAACTTGCAAAAACGAAAGCAAATAGAAACTTTAGTCGAGGCTTTTTGAGGGCTGTCAGGCCCAAATTCGAGGCTTTTCGTGGGCTGCCAGGCCGCTGAGTTAAACCATTTGACAAAGCCTTTTAAGATGGGCCTCCAACTAACCAATCGTCGTTTTAACTTTAACAAGTAAAGGGTCTCAATGAGAGTAACTTATCAAATGTTCGGCAGGTCGTGCCAGGATTACCTGGATAGGAGTGGCTTACTTGATGAAGGCAGGTTAACTCAGGGTTTTAGGTGAATACACCAGGCTTCCAAGTCGTGGGTCGATACCCAATTACAAGGGTCCTTTCAAACTCTTTGTTACTTTACACAAAGAGCCCCCAAGTAACTTTGTGAGCTGTGCTCAATGGGTGCCTATGTTTGAGTCGTGCTTTTAGCAACATAACTCTCTTTGGCCCCTTGGGTGTGAAGCTCCCAAGCTGTATGATGGCATGATAGCCGGTTTAATGGACAAAACGGGTCATCACTTTGGAAGCAGAAGCCCCCTTGTAACCAAGAAATATTGGAGAAAATGGCAGAGGCCCTGCTTGTAGCAAGGATGCTAGTTTATTATATTGAGCATAATATATACATTGTCGAAATATGTACATAAGAAGAGCCTATAGCTCAGGTGTGGTAAGGCCGAAGGAGAGCTATGTTCCACGGCCGCCGGGTCTCCTCCTCAGAACTGCGTGAGTCTTCTCGAACGTCAATGAGGTAGTATGATCCGTTGTGCAGATTCTTGCTGACCACAAAGGGTCCTTCCCAAGGTGGGGATAACTTGTGCATATCGGTCTGATCCTGGATGAGCCGGAGCACTAAATCGCCTTCTTGAAAGGTTCTTGTTTTAACCCGGCGGCTGTGATAACACCGCAGGTCTTGCTGATAAACCGCCGAACGAGCCAAAGCCATGTCCCACTTCTCATCTAACAGGTCTAGCGCCTCCTGGCGAGCTTGCTCATTGTCCGCTTTAACATAATTGGCAACCCGGGGTGAATCATGACGAATATCACTTGGGAGGACTGCCTCTGCCCCGTAAACCATGAAAAAAGGCGTATATCCTGTAGATCAGTTTGGGGTGGTATTTATGCTCCATAACACAGATGGCAATTCTTCGACCCAACAACCCGGTGTCCGCTTCAAAGGAACCATAAGCCGGGGCTTTATACCCTTTAAAATCTCCTGATTAGCTCGCTCAGCTTGACCATTAGATTGGGGGTGAGCCACAAACGCTATATCAAGCCAGATGTGCTCTCGTTGACAGAAGTCCTCCATCTTGCCTTTAGAAAGGTTTGTGCCATTATCTGTGATAATGCTATGTGGAAAACCAAAACGTAAGATCACCTTTTTGATGAATTGAACCGTCGTGGCTGCGTCACATTTGCTTACTGGCTCCGCTTCAACCCACTTAGTAAATTTGTCAACCGCCACCAAGAGGTGGGTCTTGTTATCCTTGGATCGCTTAAAAGGGCCCACTATATCAAGCCCCCAAGTAGCAAACGGCCAAGTTATTGGAATCATCCGTAGCTCTTAAGCCGAAACATGAGCTCGGCGTGAAAACTTCTGACAAGCATCACACCGCTTTACCAGGTCCTCAGCATCGGCATGAACCGTCAACCAGTAAAAACCATGACGAAAAGCTTTAGCCACCAAGGATTTTGAACCGGCGTGATGACCACAGTCTCCTTTGTGGATCTCGCGTAAAATCTCACATCCTTCTTCAGGAGAGACGCAACGCCGAAACGCCCCTGAAACACTGCAATGATGCAACTCGCCATTGACGATTGTCATGGACTTGGATCGTCGGACTATCTGTCTGGCCAGAACTTCATCTTGTGGTAACTCGCCCCAGTTCATATATGCCAAGTATGGAACCATCCATTCCGGAATGATATGTAAAGCGGCCACCAACTGTGCCTCCGGATCAGGAATGGCGAGGTCCTCCTCTGTAGGTAACTGAACCGACGGGTTATGCAAGACATCCAGGAAGGTATTAGGTGGCATCGGTTTACGCTGAGATCCCAGCCGGCTTAAAGCGTCAGCTGCCTCATTTTTGCGCCGATCAATGTGCTCCACTTGATATCCCTTAAAGTGACCAACAACAATATCCACCTCTCGTCGGTAAGCCGCCATGAGTGGATCCTTGGAATCCCAAGTACCTGAAACCTGCTGGGCTACCAGGTCTGAGTCTCCAAAGCAACATACGCGACTTAAGTTCATCTCCTTGGCCACTTGAAGACCATAGAGTAAGGCTTCATACTCAGTTGCATTGTTAGTACAAGGGAACATTAAGCAAAGAACATAATGAATTTTATCACCTCGAGGGGAAGTAAGGACAACTCCAGCCCCCGAGCCCTCCAATTGCTTGGACCCGTCAAAGTGAATAGTCCAACATGTACTGTCCGGTTTGTCCTCCGGTATCTGCAACTCTATCTAATCATTAATAAAATCCACAAGGGACTGGGATTTGATTGCTGTTCAAGGCATATACTTCAAACCGTGTGGTCCAAGCTCAATAGCCCACTTAGCAACCCGGCCAGTTGCTTCCCTGTTCTGGATTATATCCCCCAAAGGAGCAGAACTGACCACTGTGATGGGATGACCTTGAAAGTACTCTTTAAGCTTCCTACTTGCCATAAAACCCCATACACCAGCTTCTGCCAATGCGGATATCTTTGCTTTGACTCAATGACTACTTCACTGATATAATAAACCGGCCTTTGAACCGGGTATTCCTTCCCAGCCTCCTTGCGCTCTACCACAATAGCAACACTGACAGCCAGGGCATTAGCAGCCACATATAGCAGCAGTGGCTCCTTATCAACTGGAGCGGCAAGAACCGGCGGTTCAGCCAACTGCTTCTTCAAGTCTTCAAACGCGGCATCAGCAGCCTCGCTCCAGACAAAATTGTCTGTCTTCTTCAACATCTGGTATAGAGGGATCGCCTTTTCTCCCAACCTGCTGATAAACTGGCTCAAAGCTGCAACACGACCCGCCAGACGTTGAACATCAATAATACATGCCGGTTTAGCCAGAGATGTGATAGCCTTGATCTTTTCCGGATTAGCCTCAATGCCCCGGTTGGACACCAGAAAACCCAAGAGCTTGCCAGCCAGTACACTGAAAACACACTTAGTCGGATTGAGCATCATTTTATAAACTCTCAGATTATCAAAGGTTTCTTGCAAATCAGATATGAGCGTCTATGCTTTCCTGGATTTGACCACAATATCGTCCACATAGGCATGAACGTTGCGCCCAATCTGGGTATGAAGACAATTCTGCACACAACATTGATAAGTTGCCTGGGCACTCTTGAGCCCAAAGGGCATAAATACATAGCAAAAGGCTCTAAAGCGAGTAATGAAAGCTGTCTTCTCCTGGTTCTTAACTACCATCTTGATCTGATGATACCCAGAATAAGCATCCAGAAAACTCAAACGCTCACAACCCGCCATAGCATCAATGATTTGATCAATATGAGGGAGGGCAAAGGGATCAGCTGGGCAAGCTTTGTTCAAATCTGTGTAGTCCACACACACATACGCCAAGTGCCATTTTTCTTGAGTACGAGTACCGGATTAGCCAGCCACTCTGGGTGAAACACTTCCACGATAAACCCTACAGCCAGTAGCCGGGCTACCTCTTCCCCAATGGCCTTACACCGTTCCTCATTAAAGCGGCGAAGAAACTGTTTGATCGGTTTGAACTTCGGATCAATATTAAGAGTGCGCTCAGCGAGTTCCCTCGGTACACCTGGCATGTCAGAAGGTTTCCATGCAAAGATGTCCCGGTTCTCACGGATGAACTCGATGAGCGCACTTTCCTATTTGGGATCCAAGTTGACGCTGATGCTAAACTGCTTAGATGAATCGCCAGGAGCAAAATCGACCAGTTTAGTCTCATCAGCTGATTTAAACTTCAAAGTCGGATCATGCTCTGTAGTGGGCTTCTTTAGAGAGGTCATGTCTGCCGGATCAACATTGTCCTTATAAAACTTCAACTCTTCCGTTGCACAAACCGATTCAGTATAGGCTGCATCACCTTCCTCACACTCCAGAGCAATCTTACGGCTACCATGAACCTTGATGGTCCCTTTGTGACCCGGCATCTTGAGCTGCAGATAAACATAACACGGCCTTGCCATGAATTTAGCATAAACCGGCCGTCCAAATAAAGTGTGGTACGGACTTCTGATTTTGACCACTTCAAAGGTAAGTGTCTCAGACCTTGAATCATGATCATCTCCAAAAACTACATCCAGAGCTATCTTACCAACTGGGTAAGCCGATTTACTAGGCACCACTCCGTGAAAGACGGTGTTTGACGGTCTAAGATTCTTATCTGTCAACCCCATACGCCGGAAGGTTTCATAGTACAAAATATTGATGCTGCTCCCTCCGTCCATGAGTACCTTGGTAAGCTTGTAACCTCCCACCTGTGGTGCAACCACCAAAGCTAGGTGACCCGGATTGTCAACCTGGGGCGGATGATCCTCCCTGCTCCAGACAATAGGCTGCTCAGACCAGCATAGATAATGGGGCACCGCCGGCTCAACAGAGTTCACTGCCCTTTTATGGAGTTTCTGATCGCACTTGCACAAGCTAGTAGTGAAGACATGATATTGTCCGCCGTTTAACTGCTTCGGGTTGCTCTGATAACCCGATTGCTGTTGATTCCCCTGACTACCCTGTTGATGGTTACCACCTTGGTTATTCTGATTGCCCTGATTATTCTGAAACCCTGAGTTTGAACCACCACCACCGTAACCCGGCCCATGAAATCCTGGACCGGAACCACCAGATGGACCTTGATCATACCGGAAAAGATTAGAATTTTTGAATTCCCTCATGATGTGGCAATCCTTCCAAAGGTGTGTGGCTGGAGCCTCCTTTGTCCCGTGCTTTGGGCAAGGATGGTTTAACAGGCGTTCCAGATTCATTCATCCACCGTGCTGGGGAGGTTTACCCTCACGACGCTGCATATTACCCTGCATACTGGTGTTAGCCACAAAATCGGAATTGTCCGCTTTACGCTTACCATTGTTTCCATGGCCCGCCTAGTTATGTTGTCCCTTTGAACCGGCATTCTTCTTTCCCTTCTCCTGTTTCTCTTCATCAGAATCAGGGTCCTTGGTATTATCAGAATCAGCATACTTAACCAGAGCAGCCATAAGTGTTCCCATATCATTGCAGTGGCGCTTGAGCCGTCCCAACTTCATTTTTAGTGACTTAAACCGGCAATTGCCCTCCAGTGTCACAATTGCTGTATCTGGATTGATGCGGCCTGATGAGTGCAAAATTTCTGAAACCCGGCGCACCCAATGGGTTGTTGATTCATTCTCTCCTTGGACACAAGCCGCCAGATCTACAATGGACATAGGTTACTTGCATGTATCTTTGAAGTTTGCTATGAATTTGGCCTTCAACTCATCCCATGAATTGATCGAGTTAGCAGGAAGGCTCTTCAACCAGGTGCGAGCCGTTCCTTCTAGCATCATGGTGAAGTATTTTGCACACACCGCTTCATCCACATCTAGCATCTCCATTGCCATCTCATAACTTTCAACCCACGCCCCAGGAGGTTGATCGGCGGTATAATTAGGCACCTTACGCGGACCCTTGAAATCCTTGGGCAATCGCACATTACGGAGAGCCGGGATGAGACACGGCACTCCCCAGGAGCTGAAGGCAAGCCCGGTCCCTCGTTCTACTGACACCGCTGGCCGAACCGGGGCGGGTTGATGACGACCCACGTGTTGTGCCGCCAATGCGGCCTCCCTTCACGCTCTGCCATTATCCACCACGTCCTGAGCATTCCAACCGCTGTTCACCGGATTAGGCCCTCGAGGGGCATCACGATGTCGTGCACTGCTTGATACGGCCAGTTCGTCCATGTGCCTGCTATAACTCTTGCTCGAACGAGGGGTTGAATGTATTCTGTCTCGGCTGTAGGAATAAGCCTGTTGCTGAACAACGGCAGTTTGAAGAAGATCCCTGGCTCGTCGAGTCTCAATCCCTGCTAATGAATCAACCTCCATTGGAATACCCGCCAAACGTGATGCTGCCACAATCATATTATCTAAGGGGCTGGAAAAGTGACCCGGCGGTGTTGCTACATACTGCGGCGGGTTGTCCGTCCGTCGAGGCAGGTCCATCGCCCGTGGCTGATCCGGCGCTGCCCCAGGTGCTTCGGTCCGGTTTACTTCTGCCGGATTGCTAGGCCCAGCTCCTGGTGTACCGAAGAGATTCATACCTTCGTAAATTTGCGGCAGTCGAGATTGGTAATTCCTTCTCATAACATTGTTTGATGCGTTCTGATCCAACATAAGCCGGTAATTCTGTGCCTGGATCAGTTGTGATTGGGCATCCAAAGCGGCCCGCTCTTCATCCATCCTGGCCTCCTCAGCTGCCAAGTCTGCTTTGGCCTGAGTTATCTGGTCCCTTAGCTTCGTGACATCCGCATTGTGCTGAACTTGAGTCTCTGGAGTCACCGCTGTGGTCAACAATGCCGTCAAATCGTCCAGTAAACCGGCAAGAACTTGAGCCGGCCGACGCGCCGGGCCTCCTGCCGCAGCTGCCGATCCGGAGACCATTGCTGATGTAGATGAAGATTGAACTGTGGGCTGTGTACCAGCCATGAAGATCGCAACCTGGTTTGGCAGTTCAAGGGGACCGGAATACTGTCGCCGTTGGAATATCCCTCAACCCGGCCATCTTGCAGTTGGTATAACGACTCGGTTTCGCCAGTGGACGATTCGCCATCTGAGTAGATGGCTGTCTCGCCGTCGGACACAGGTTCAGATTCCGCTCCATGGATGAATCCCACGAACGCGCGCTTCATGGCAGGCTGAACCCGAGCAGGACTTGCACGCTGAGCCATCTCGACGAGGTCGGTGGAGATGTCCGGCTCAGGGCCCAGTTCGCCAATCTTGCCAATGAAAACGTGAATTCTGCCAAAGGGGGCCCAGTACCCGTACTCGATTGAGCCGGCCTCGGGGCCCCAGCCTGCGTTGTCGATGTAAAGCTTGCCGTGACAACTCTTGGTCATCCGTCCAACCGCGTACCCTTTGAGTCCTTCAAAGTTTCCCTTCAAGAACCTGAAACCATCATGCGATAGGCCTACGGTGGGCGCCAACTGTCGTGGAAATATCACGTCAGATGTCCTAGCAGAAGGACTTAGTCATGGAGCCATCACAACGAGATTAGCCTGAAGGGGTTAAACCGAACAAGAGATGGGAGTTTTATACTAGTTTGGCCCCTTACGATGAAGGTAAAAGCCTACGTCTAGTTGTGATGGGATTATTGGGGTTTCGATGACCAGGGAGCAGATACGCTTGCCTGGGTCTCGAGTTGTTGTGTGTTGTTCTTGAACCGCCGCCGGGTCGTCCCTTTATATACACAGGTTGACGCCCGGCTGGCTTACAGAGTCCCGAGGCCGACTCATACAAGTGTTCGGCTCGGTCTCTCTCTCTCTCTCTCCCTATCTTACCATACAAGTTATACGACTATGTCGGTTTACCACTATGGGCCCTAATCCGCCCCTGGGCTCCGGGCTTCTAAGCTTTATCAGTAAAGCGCCATCTTCTTGTCTTTATGGGCTTCTGTATAGTTGAGCGTGAACTGGCCCCTCTTGGGCGGTTTACACTCAGTAGTCATATCCTCAACAAGTATCTTTTGTAAAATTGTCAAAGTTGGCTTTCTGTCCGTTAGATATAGATCGGACGGTCTATATTACAAGATGGTAGGCATACCATCATCACCAACTCGGTTTTCTATAAGAGTAGATATAGATAGATAGAGACTAGGGAGTACTAGTAAGGACACCATCTACTGCTTCGTGTGCTACTCCTACGCTCCATTCGGCGGCCGCAACGTCCCCTACAGCCACTCCCTCATGCGCTCCATTCAGTGGGCGCTGTTGAAATTTGGGGAGCGCACTCTCGCGACTACTGGCAGCCATGACTTCACCGACGACGACTTCTTCCCCGACCTCGGCAACCTCTTCCTCAACAACATGGGCGACAACCTCAACGCCAACGGTGCTGCTCCCGTTGCACCATATGTGTTTTTGTCCTTCCTGTTCGAAGTCGTGGTAGGATTCATGTTTCTACTTTGTTTCCTACTACTATGCTAGTCCACATGATTATTTCATCTCTATTATAGCCGTCATGATTTATTTTCTGCTTATTCGGATTAAATCTCGTAGTAACTTGCTCATATATTCAAGCGGCGCAACGTCCCCTATAGCCACTCCCGTTTCATGGACGGCCTGGTCGATGCCTCCAAGGAGCCCTTCGTCTACTGCTACGAGTGCCCGATGCCATTTTGGGGCTCGCAGGCGGACATGGTGCATCACCTCACAGATGCGTGCAACGGTCAGTACTGGCCCTTGGCGGAGAACATCAAGTATGAGACGTGCTACCCCTTCACCATGCCGGAGTCGCTGGAGGATCACCGCCGCCTGCTAGTCTCGGAGGAGGTCGGCAGCGTCTTCCTCTTGATCGTGGGCACCGGCGAGGCCCGCGCAGGCCGCCGCCCCATCTCTGTAGTGTGCGTCAGGGGCGACGCCGCTGACGCTGACACTGACACAAGGCCGATGTATGGGTGCGTGGTTAGTGTTACTACCCCTTCGGGTCACGTGGGCGGCGACACCGGCCTCATCGAACGGACTTGGACTCTGCGGAGCTAGGACTTTCCCGCTGATGTGGACTTGGAAAACCCATGGCATCCTTTACCCGCCAACGCGGTGCACGGGGACTCCAAGGAGGTTCACCTGGACATACGCATTATCAAGTTAAATGTTGATCATTAGTCTTCGCTCAATGTAATCCACTGTTTAAGCATGTGGAGACTTCCATGCATGATCTTGCTCTATTGGAGTATCGCGCATGAATAAAAGTGTATCCGTTTATGGTTTAGTCAAGAATATTCCATGTATGAACTTTTACTACAGTACTAGTGAAAGACTTACTATGAACCATTTCTTACATCTCCTCTGCCCCCTTCCAAGTCATCCTGATTTAATCCCTCCGTCTAGGTGTATAAGGGCATGGTTAATATTACTTAATAGTATAGCCAACTATTGACTATAAGAAAGTGCCGTGTCATCTGTAGCCAACATGTATAACAATCGATACTCAAAAACTAATTCTTAAAGATCATTTCTTGCAAAGCACAATAAGTGTTATTTCTTCACAAGTTTTGGATGCAGGTTGAACAGTTGAATGCTTTTGTTTGCAAAAGATACCTTTTTACCTATTTCACCCAAATGTTTGTGAGCTCTAGAGATGAAATAATATCCGAAGAAACCTATCGATACCCGTCACACATGAGATGACCCCCACATCCTTTGTCAAAATAAACAAGTCCCCGATCAATGCATTTCACTCTTCAGTGCAACGCACGGGCACCTTACTACTATAGATTAGTACGACCAAAAATTGAACTAACATTATATATAGTACGATAAATGCTGATGCATGTCACCTAAAATTATATCATTCAAAACTATGTTCAAATACGAATCCAACGATATAGTTATCGTTGACATGCACTAACATTTTGTCAGTTAAATCTTCAGTCAAATTCAATGGGGGACTAATAAACCACGACCGATGTAGTACAAGTGTAGAGGGCGGCACTGCACGGGAGTCTCACCCTGCTTGTGGCGTGGCAGTAAAGCCGTCATATCACAAAACCCAACCACTGCCAGTAATAAGTGGTCTGGTAAAATAAACGGACAAGAACCATCACATCCCTCCGTCTTTTTTGCATTTCATCTCTCTGCATTTACTTTCTCCGGTTCATCTCGCACACTCGATCCCTGGCTACTACTCCTAGTATCCCTAGCTACCACTCCTAGGGCCAGTTCTTTTTGCGGCTTAAAAAACAAGCCGTCTCTTCCCCAGCTTTTCCCATAAGACTAGTCACAGTGGAGAGTAACATTAAGGCGCCTCACTCATTTATTTGGGCTTCTAAACTACTAGTACTACTAGTACTCCCTTCATTTTTATATACAAGGTCACACACTCAAATTACAGGTACCAAGATAAAAATCAATGTGTGCTTTACAAGTCAATTTTTTTCTCATTTACCGGGTTAATTAATAGGGTGCATGCACATTAGAAGAAATTGAGTGGCCGTGAGAGAGGAAGTACTAGATGAGTTTGTCATTATCATCCACTACATGCATGCTAGTAATTAAGCCATGTGTTACTAGTACGAGGAAACATCATTAATATTTGTCTCGATTACTGTTGGTGGCCTTGTATAGATGCAAAATGTATTTTTTTAGAATGGCCTTGTATACAAAAATGGAGGGAGTACCTCCGCCTTGGTTTATTCGTCACCATTGTAATTTGTGGTAAATTTTGACCAAAGATTTAACTGATGAAATGTTAGTGCATGTGAGTAAGTCATCTTAGGTTGTGCACCATGACCAAGGGGGAGGGGAAAACGAGAGACCTTAATGTTTATTTGCTAATTAATAGCATTGCATGCAATGAACTAACCACTGCATGTCGTGTTTGGTACTCTCAAGTCATTAAAAGCATGCACACCCTTCATCTCTTTGTTGGTTTATATGTCAAGAAACAAGAAACGAGGTAGAAGTTAATGCATCGCGCCTAAGTATTTTGGGAATATTTGGTTTTCGTAAGATGACTTACACACCTAGACAAAGGGAGTACTACTAATCTAGAAGCCTAAACGAACTGGCCCCTGGTACTCCTACTAGTAGTACTAGTACTCAAGTTGGAATTCCAATTGCACGGCACAACTTGTTAGGCAAAAAATTCGATACAGGGTGTAGGAAGAAGTTTGGGAATTTGCATGCCTTTCCGACCAGTGAGATACTCCGTACAAAGTACGACAGAGAAATAACCACAAAGAAGGAAGCTAAAAGTAAACAATCAAACGAGCATTTTTCCATTTGTTTTGCATTGAATCGTTTGACAAGCTTGACTAGTGATGTTTTTCTACTTTTATAAAAACCGCATCGTAATGTTAAAACATGCATTTGCCCATACATAAGTAATAGTAGTACTCCCTCCGTCTAGGTGTATAAAGTCTTCCCTCCTACTTTGTCACGGTACACAACCAAAGATGACTTATTCACCTGGAAGGAGGGAGTAGCACAGTCTGCAAGCATATATAGAGAGAGACGTGCAGTGCGATAGTATATAGTACTAACGTTTGTGTTGTATGCACCTACTTACAAAATGCGTACGGATACACAAGGTTTCCAAACTTTCCCTCTTACATACTTAATTAAGGATGCTAATAATTCCCGAACGTTCGGGATTTATCATTTGCGTCCCAAAGCTAATGAGATCACCTTACGAAACTAAATTATACTCCCTACTAAAAGCCACGGCGCTCGCAGGAGCGCTTGCGGCGCACCACGAGTGCCCTGGTGCACGGCCGTTTCCCAGCGCGCCGACACAACGCCTCTTCCTCAGCCTTGCAACTTGCAGGTGCTGATTGGCGGCTTGCCAACGGGCGAGCGCGATCTCACCGGTGTGGTGATCCGGCGCCAGCAGGTACTCCTCCTTGCTGGAAGCGTGCACCCGGTCCACGTACCTCCAAGAGTAGATGAGGCGCTTGGGCCCGACTGCACTCAGGGCTTTGGCACGGGCGTCTTCCGCCACCCTCACGGCCCTTGCACGAGCCTTCTTCCAAAGAGCCAATTGCCTGACTCTCTCGGACGCGACATAGAGCTGCCAGGCAGCTTGCCCCGCGGGGCGCTTCTCTTCCTCGACCTTCTCCACCTCTATTTTTGTGTGCTCTGCCGGCCGCAAAGCCTCCCACATGGCGACATCCATTTCTTTTCAAAGCTCCTCAAGGCTGGGGGGCTCGGCGGGCGGAGCGGCGTTCTCCTCGTAGCGGGGAGCCGACGCGCGTGCTGGCGAGATTGGGAATGCCGACGCGTCCACCTCGACGCATCGCATTGAGGAGTGGAACACCGACACGTCCTCCTCGACTAGTGGCGGCGAGGAACAGAATGGCAACGCGTGACCGTTCGGGCGGTGCAGCGAGGGGTGCTTAGGGCTTGGGAGGGGCGATGCCATGGTGGTCGACATGAGAGGGAGGGCGAGGAGATAGCGATGAACGTGAGCGTTCTTCCGAATGCCGTGGGAGGCGCAGTATTTATAGCGAGCAATGGCACACCTACGTAAGATATGGACTGAGCTGCACTGACTTAACTGCAGGTCCAGTTGCGTCACTGACATGTGGGCCAGACCCTTGTTGGGCCCATATGTCAGTGACCCAATGCACCTGCAGTTAAGTAACTGAAGTAGCGTCCCGGAAGATATGTTGCGTGATTAACATAACAGCTACGTGGGCATATTTGTTGGAGTAAATTACGGGGGAGGGAAGGGTGGAAATATTTCTAGTCACAACGGATTGGACGAGCGTGGGGGGAGGAGAGTCATGCATGCAGATCTTTTCACACGGGGTGGAGTGGTGGGACCGCCGGAGGGAGAAGGATTGTTTGACAGGCATATTGTTTCCACACATGGTGAGGAAAGGATTTGGAGACGAACGGGCTTCCTGCAGGTATGGGGAACAGTGCATAATAAGTCATCTTTCATGCGGGCTAGGTATAGTATCAAGTCATTAAAAACATACACGCCCCACACATGTTCATATTTCAAGGTGCACTAAATTATTGCATGTGATGATTAAGGCTGGCCATAATGGTGGTATCTTAGCTGGTATCATGCACACGGGAATAGCAAACATGCTGATGTGGCAAAGAATTAAAGAAGAGAGGGGGGTTAGAGTAACTAGTGTTCATGCATGCATTGGTAAACACATTTTTTTGTGAAGAACGACAACATTAGTTGAGTACTTTTGCAGACTTCAAAAACTATTCCACCACCTCTACTATCTTGCTAAGAGTAGGTGAAATTTATGAATCGAGCCCTTTAAACTAGAAGGGAGGTAGTAGTACTCTAATAGCTAACCTTGTTATGATGACGAGATAGGACATGGCACGCACCTGGACGGAGGAACTAGTCTGCATTGTGCATTTAAGTTTTGTCTGAAGTCAATGTACCTCTACTTTCACCAGACTTATAGAAAAATCTATAAACATTCACAATGTCAAATTAATATTTTTACACTCATTATAAAACGTAGTTCTTATACTCATTATAATCAGTATTGTAAATATTGATATTTTTAGTATAAATTTGGTCAAACACTTTGCAAACGGTTGACGGGAGTAAAAAGGACCAGAGGGAGTATCACGCATGCGGAGTAGGCAAAAAAAATTGGTCATTTATAGCCGGTCGAAGTCTCAAAGGGCGCGACGGTGCGAGGGAGGCGAAGGTCGTGGGAGGCATGAATGTTGACAGAATTAAGTGAAGTTACATCCACGCGCCGGCATGGCATGCGAACAGGTAGAAGCTATACCGTCAGGCCTACGATATGGGTCTAGTAGCCATGACATCTAGTGGGTCCCGCATAGTTCTTGAGAACTCTTTGGGGCCTTGCAGCCATTTATCCACCGGGCAAGCCAGCAACCCCACGCCGTTCGCACGCCCTACTCGTCCCCGTCTTCTACCTTACAACAGTTCGCTCCCAGTCGTCCCGTCCTTTCACATTAGTTCGCTCCCAGTTTTTTTTGCGGGGTACAACAGTTCAACTTCTCCTAACCCTCCTCCAAAATCCATGGCCTCCCAAATCTCCATGGTCGCTGCTGAGTACTAGGTTAGAGCCATCACCGGCGATGAGTTCATCGTCATCTACACACATGGATCCGCGACGGTGAAAGCATGGCTTGCTCGCTTCCTACACATGTTCAACAGTTCAACAGATGAGTGGGTCGCTGGGCTAGATGTTGAGTACACCACAGTCCTGGGACAAGAGAAGGATCTAAAGGACAAAGAGAGGAAGAAGCCCGCCGTGATCCAGGTTTGCGTACATAACGTTTGCTTGGTCTACCACATATGCCATGCCGACATTGAGTGCCAGGATTTTAAGAACTTCCTCAAGGACAAAAGAGTGAAATTCGTTACTGTAGACTTTAAGAACGACAGGGATGTCCTACATCAGATAGGTCTCGTTGTAGGCCAGCCCTTCGATCTCCAGAAGGCAAGCCTGGTGTCCTCCTCTCAACCTTCAATGCTGACCCTGGCAGCAGCCATGATTGATCCTTCGTACGCTAAACTGAAGAAACCTCATCACGAGTTTCATCATGCATGGGAGTCGAAGACATTAGATGAAGATCACATCGTGTACGCAGCAATGGATGCCTACCTTTGTTTAAACATCTACAAGGGTTGGATGAAGAAGCAGAGCCCAGTGTCCGGTTCAAGCAAAGAAGCGTCAGTGAAGAGGAAGAGGAAGAGGGACGAGGACGATGTCGAGGACGTGGACTCGGACTCCGAGTAGGTGGCAGTGCAGTTGCTCATGCTAGTTCTACTGCAGTGTCAAGCGGACTAGTTGCTTAGTCTATTTTCAAGGGTGTGTTGTGCTGAGGCCCGAGCAGAACTATGTTTATGTTCTTTCTCTCATTTGAACTCTTTAGTACGTACAGTAGTACTAGTACTATGTCTTACTACTGTTCTTCTTGCAGTTGGTACTACTGCTCGTATCTTCGTGTTCCTACTGTACTTAATACGTTCATACTAGTAGTATAATTTGGGTCAGTCGATTTGTGAAAGAAGTTTGACGGAGCGAAGGAAGAAGACGACAGAAGAGGTGGAAGAAGCCCTTCTAGCCATCCATGTTGCATCAAACGGCTCACTAGAGTCGACTGACCCAAATTGCTCCTTTAGATTGCAGGATCCACATGGCATTCAAGGTCTCAAAGGTAGATTCCGGGTCCGCACATGGTTTGCAGGCTTGATGCGTGCGCGACCGGCTTTCGCCGCGACAGCCACCATGCGCGCCTCCTCCGCACGGGCAGAGACGACAATGACACGCTAGTTCCTCCTCGCCGGCATGCTGGAGCACGCGCTTGTCCTCCTCTTCGTATGCTGCGTGCATAGACGCGGCTCCACCAGCCGCTCGCGTGCTTGGCAGTGCGGCGGCATCGCGAGGAGGGACTGCAGACGACGTGAGCGGGCAAGCCTTCGTCTTCATGGCATAGGGATGGCGGCGACATGGCGGTGATGGGTGAGAAATTGTTGGCCGGAGCAGGCGGGCCCCGGCATGCGCAACGGCGGCGGCGGCATATTGATGAGTGCGTGTGTGGGAGCTTACTTTAGTTTTATAAAAGGTTGGTCAAACTTAAAAGAAAACCGTTCTAGTACACGTAAACATTAGACTTAGGTAGCGCTTTTATTAGTTAGTACCACAACCATGATACGGAATCCTATGCAAGCGCGTGAACCGCGACCGCACGATCGATCGAACGGTGCATCACGGTGTCGCGCTCGAAGGGCATCTGGTACGTCTTGATCTTGCATTGGTTTTCCTCAAAGAGGAGAGGGTAATGCAGCAATAGTAGCATAAGTATTTCCCTCAGTTTTTGACAACCAAGGTATCAATCTAGTAGGAGGCTCCTCAAAAGTCCCACGCACCTACACAAACAAACAAAGAACTCGCAACCAACGCAATAAAGGGGTTGTCAATCCCTTCACGGCCACTTGCGAAAGTGAGATCTAATAAAGATAGTAAGATAAGATAAATATAATTTTGGTATTTTATAATATAGATGCAAAAAGCAAAGATGCAAATAAAGGTAGATTGGAAGCAAAATATGATAAGAGATAGACCCGGGGGCCATAGGTTTCACTAGTGGCTTCTCTCAAGATAGCATAAGTATTACGATGGGTGAACAAATTACTGTCGAGCAATTGATAGAAAAGCGAATAATTATGAGATTATCCAGGCATGATCATGTATATAGGCATCACGTCCGCAACAAGTAGACTGACTCCTGCCTGCATCTACTACTATTACTCCACACATCGACCGACTCCTGCCTGCATCTAGAGTATTAAGTTCATAAGAACAGAGTAACACATTAAGCAAGATGACATGATGTAGATGGATAAACTCAAGCAATATGATATAAACCCCATCTTGTTATCCTTGATGGCAACAATACAATACGTGCCTTGCAACCCTTTCTGTCACTGGGTAAGGACACCGCAAGATTGAACCCAAAGCTAAGCACTTCTCCCATGGCAAGAAAGATCAATCTAGTAGGCCAAACCAAACTGATAATTCGAAGAGACTTGCAAAGATAACTCAATCATACATAAAAGAATTCAGAGAAGATTCAAATATTATTCATAGATAAACTTGATCATAAACCCACAATTCATCGGATCTCGACAAACACACCGCAAAAAGAGTTTACATTGAATATATATCCACAAGAGAGGGGGAGAACATTGTATTGAGATCCAAAGAGAGAGAAAAAGCCATCTAGCTAATAACTATGGACTCGTAGGTCTGTGGTAAACTACTCACAACTCATCGGAGGGGCAAGGATGTTGATGTAGAAGCCCTCCATGGTCGATTCCCCCTCCGGTAGAGTGCCGGCGAAGGCTCCAAGATGAGATCTCGCGGATACAGAAGGTTACGTTGGTGGAAATTGTGTTTTGTCTGCCCCCTGGATGTTTTTGGGGTACATAGGCTTATATAGGAGGAAGAAGTATGTCGGTGGACGCTCGAGGGGCCCACGAGACAGGGGGCGCGCCCTATGGGGGGGGCCCTCCTATCTCGTGGGAGCCTCGGCTTCTTCTTGACTTGCACTCTAAGTCCTCTGGATCACGTTCGTTCCAAAAATTACGCTCCCGAAGGTTTCATTCCATTTGGACTCCGTTTGATATTCGTTTTCTTCGAAATACTGAAATAGGCAAAAAAAATAGCAATATGGGCTGGGCCTCCAGTTAGTAGGTTAGTCCCAGAAAATGATATAAATGTGTAAATAAAGCCCATAAACATCCAAAAGCGGTAATATAATAGCATGGAACAATAAAAAAAATATAGATATGTTGGAGACGTATCAAGCATCCCCAAGCTTAATTCCTGCTCGTCCTCGAGTAGGTAAATGATAAAAAGAGAATTTTTGATGTTGAATGCTACCTAGCATAATTCTCAATGTAATTTTCTTTATTGTGGCATGAATGTTCAGATCCAAATGATTCAAAATAGAAGTTCATATTGATAAAAGAAATAATAACACTTCAAGCATACTAATCAAAGTAATTATGTCTTCTCAAAATAACATGGCAAAAGAAAGTTCATCCCTACAAAATCATATAGTTAGGCTATGCTTCATTTTTGTCACACAAAGATGTTCCCAACTTCTATACCCCCGATGACAAGCCAAGCAATTGTTTCATACTTAAATAATCTCAAACTTTTTCAACCTTCACGCAATACATGAGCGTGAGCCATGGATATAGCACTATGGGTGGAATAGAATATGATGATGGGGATTGTGTGGAGAAGACAAAAAAGGAGAAAGTCTCACATTGACGAGGATAATCAATGGGCTATGGAGATGCCCATCAATTGATGTCAACGTAAGGAGTAGGGATTGACATGCAACGGATGCACTAGAGCTATAAATGAATGCTCAAAAAAAGAAAACTAGTGGGTGTGCATCCAACTTGCTTGCTCATGAAGACCTAGGGCATTTGAGGAAGCCCATCGTAGGAATATACAAGCCAAGTGCTATAATGAAAAATTCCCACTAGTATGAAAAAGACAACTTATGAGACTCACTATATGAAAAAATGGTGCTACTTTGAAGCACAATATATGAGACTCACTACATGAAGAACAAGGTGCTACTTTGAAGCACAAGTGTGGAAAAAGAGAAGTAGCATTGCCCTTTTCATTTATTTTCTTTTTCTTTTCTTTTCTTTTCTTTTCTATTTTTTTGGGCCTTTCTTTTTTCTTTTCTTTTGGCCTTTATTCTTTTTTTTCTTTTGGCCTTTCTTTTTTTTCTTTGGGCAATGCTCTAATAATGATGATCATCACACTTCTATTGATTACAACATATCACTTCCTATAATAGTTTTTATTATACCCAACTTGGATGCCTACCATTCTAGGACCAATTTTATAACCATATCAAATACCATGCTGTTCTAAAAGACTCTCAAAAAGATATAAGTGAAGCATGAGAGACTAGTAATTTCTACAAAAATAAGTCACCACCATGCTCTAAAAGATATAAGTGAAGCACTAGAGCAAAAACTATCAAGCTCAAAAGATATAAGTGAAGCACATAGAGTATTCTAGCAAATTCTAATCAAATAGGCTTCTCCCAAAAGGTGTGTACAGCAAGGATGATTGTGGTAAACTAAAAAGAAAATACTAATATAATACACGACGCTCCAAGCAAAACGCATATCATGTGGCGAATAAAAATATAGCTCCAAGTAAAGTTACCAATGAACGAAGACGAAAGAGGGGATGCCTTCCCGGGGCATCCCCAAGCTTAGGATTTTGGCTATTCTTGAATATCTTGGGGTGCCTTGGGCATCCCCAAGCTTAGGCTCTTGCCACTCCTTATTCCATAGTCCATAAAAGCTTTACCCAGAACTTGAAAACTTCACAACACAAAACTCAACAGGAAATCTTATAAGCTCCGTTAGTGAAAGAAAACAAAACCACCACATAAGGTACTGTAATGAACTAATTATTTATTTATTTTGGTGTTAAACCTACTGTATTCCAACTTCTCTATGGTTTACAAACTATTTTACTAGCCATAGATGCATCAAAATAAGCAAACAACACACGAAAAACAGAATCTGTCAAAAACAGAACAGTCTGTAGTAATCTGTAACTAGCGCAAACTTCTGGAACTCTCAAAATCCTACCAAAATAGGAAGTCCTGGACAATTTGTTTATTGATCAGAAGCAAAAATAATCAACGCAAAATCACGTTCCTGTGATTTAACAAAATTATATTCGTGCGCGCAAAGTTTCTGTTTTTCGGCAGAATCAAATCAACTATCATCATAGGTTATCCTATAGGTTCTACTTGGCACAAACACTAACTAAAAGATAAAAAAACATCTAAACAGAAGGTAGATGCAGGATTTATTACTAAGCAGGATCAAAAACAAAAAACACAAAGAAAAATTGGGTTGCCTCCTATCGTTGTCAAAACCGGTGGATCTCTGGTAGGGGGTCCCGATCTGTGTGTCAAGGCTGATGGTAACAGGAAGCAAGGGACACAGATGTTTACCCAGGTTCGGGCCCTCTCGATGGAGGCAAAACCCTACTTCCTGCTTGATTAATATTGATGATATGGGTAGTACAAGAGTAGATCTACCACGAGATCATAGAGGCTAAACCCTAAGAGCTAGCCTATGATGGTGTGATTATAATTGTGATCGGCCTTCTAAGGACCAACCTCTCCGGTTTATATAGACACCGGAGAGGGCTAGGGTTACATGGAGTCGGTTACAAGAAAGGAAACACAATATCCGGATCGCCAAGCTTTCCTTCCATGCAAAGGAGAGTTCCATCCGGACACGGGCCGAAGTCTTGAGTCTTGTATCTTCACACTTCAATAGTCCGGACGTTGTACACAGTCCGGCTATCCGGATACCCCCTAATCCAGGACTCCCTCAGTAGCCCCTGAACTAGGCTTCTATGACGATGAGTCCGGCGCGCAGTATTGTCTTCGTCATTGCAAGGCAGGTTCCTCCTCCGAATACTCCAAAGTAATTATCGAACACTTGAATCGTGACCGGATCCACAAACTGATCTTTACACACCATTGTAGAGAGAATGATATTTCACAAATGCAATTTGTTGACAACTTTTTAGGTGATGTGACATGTTATTATGGTCGGATTATTATTCGAACCGTTTTCCCACAACCTGCCACAGTGCATATTGTGAGGCGGTTTCTTTGACACGTCCTGTCAAGGCAAAGATCGCGTCCCCTTATCACGGGATTCTCATCAACACAGGCATGAGTAATCTAACCGCGCCGCTAATCGTGGCGAGTGGGAGGCAGATGGGTTCCACCAGTCAAGTGGGGAGGCGCAAAAAGCATTTACCGCCCCTATAAAGAGGTTATGTTTCTTTCTCTTTTACCCACGCCTTCTCTTTCCGCTAGCTCATTCCCCTCTATTCGAGCCCTAATGCCCAAGCATTCTTCTTCTCCATCGAAGATAGATTTTCCAAAGATGTCCGGATCCGGAGCAGGAGGCAAGTGGATGGCCTCGACCGTCCAGGAGAAGGACATCAAGAAGCTCTGGGGAGCCGGGTATCTGGCCCAGAAGATCGGCCACCGTCTCCCACCGGCGGGACAGGTCGTCCCCACTACGGAACCTCATGAGAGAGTTGTGTTCCTTCCCTATTTTGTCCGCAGGCTCGGGTTTCCCCTTCACCCATTTGTTCGCAGAGTTATGTATTACTATGGGATTGATTTTCATGATCTTTCCCCCAACTCCTTCCTCAATATCTCGACGTTCATCGTCATGTGCGAGGCTTTTCTCCGGATCCCACCTCACTTCGGCCTGTGGCTGAAGATTTTCAATGTGAAACCCAAGGTGGTGAGTGGCGAACACGCCGAGTGCGGCGCCGCCATGGTAAGCAAGATGCCCAAGGCCGTTTGGCCGAAGGGTGCCTTCAATGACTCCGTCAAGGAGTGGCAGCAATAGTGGTTCTATATCACCGAACCACGCGGCAAAAAGTGGGCGGCAGCTCCAGAGTTCAGATCAGGAGCCCCACTGCGGCTCACGTCCTGGCCCAAGAAGGGCCCGAACTGGTCCTCGTCCGATGAGCTGTCACTGCTCTAGACGCGCGTTGAGAGTGTGGTTGACAGGGATGTCAAACTCGTCGATGTAGTTCTGGTGATGCTAGTTCACCTGGTTCTCCCCTGTCAGCACCGAGCCTGCAATCTGTGGGAGTTCGACCCAACCGAGCACCAAACCCTTTAGGAGCTCTATGATTCTTCCCATAAGGATATCTGGAAGGTGCTCTTCAAGCCCAGCAAATCGTGGCCGGGCTCCGCCGAGGACCGTGGGTATCAGTTATCCCATTCTGCAAGCCCGGTAAGTTACAACCATGCTCTGTCCCTCCATGCTTTAGTTGGCATGTTATGAGGGAGGCATCCTAACCAGGTTTCATTGCAACCTCAGGGATGGATAAAGAAAGTGGAGCAGATACATTGTCCGGCCCCGCTGCCGGAGGAACCGGCCGGACCTCTTCTGTCGAAGATGCTGGTCCATGCGCCTTACGAGGCGCCAAAGAAGGAGGCCTCCAAGAAGGTCAAGAAGACCCAGAGTGGCCTCCATCGCCGCGAGGCTTAGGACGCAAAGTCCGGAGACTCAAGCGACGCTCCTTCTTCAGAAGGCGAAGAGGAAGAAGCAGAGGAGGACGAGCCCCACTCTAAAGGTGGGAGGAAGCGTGCAGCTTCCCCATCCCTGGAGGACGAATCACCCAAGAGGGGGAAAGGTTCCATCCCAGAGACATCCACCACGGCTGCCGATAGCAGCCCGAAGTGGGATCCCAGGGCCCAGCCCCTGGGGAAGTCGTAAGTATATGGAATCCAAACAAGCGTATGGTCCAGGATTGTTTATGGATTTATTGGCTTTAACCGTTGCCGTATTTTGCACAGCCCGGCGAGGTCTCGCGCCGGATAGTCCTCATCGGAGGATTCGTTGGGCTCAGACGCCTTGGCGAGCAAGACGCCTCCGCAGGCCCCTTCCCCACAGTTCAGGCGCGACACTGAGGTGTCATCCCGACAGCACCCGGATCAGGAGGGTCATATCCCTGTTGCCGAACACACTGGGGCGGATAAGGCCCCCTGGACCTCTAAGGCTCCTGAGTCGAGCAAACAGCCATCTTCGATGGTGGGGGGCCTGTGTACCCCGCCAGCATCCTCTGTTCGAGCAGAGCTGCCCGGCGGTCTATCGATAGCGTTGAAGAACGCATCTATCATGGATAAACACCGCACTCTCATGTGTGTGGTGGTTGAGAAGATTCAGTCCGCCGAGAGCAGGCTGAACGAGTCATGCTTTGGCCTTATAAAGTCCTTTGAGGTATGTTTCTTAAGAAACCTTTGAGGAATTGTCACAATATGAGTAGTAGCCCCTGATACACTGTCCGGCGGAGAAGACGGAGCTGGGCAAGGAATCAAATCTTCTGCTTTTGCAGGAGCTTATGTGAATGACGTATACCCCTTTATGTGAAAACAGGCTTCTGCCGAGAGGATGGCCGCTTATAATGCGGAAGTGTCCGAACTGAAGCATAGCCTTGCACGGGCCGAAGAAGAACTCGGCCGTGTGAAGAAGCAGCTGGAAGACAAGCAAGGTATGTTGAAAACATTTGTCTTGAAGTTTGCATGAATGGATAGTTGTGCATAGTGAGAAGTATTTGTATTGTATGCTCTAGGAGCGAGTGCCAAATATGAGGCACTAAAGAAGGCTGGGGCTGATGCCAATAAGAAGGCCGAGGCCGAACAGGCGCTTCATGAAAAACACGAGGCCAGGGTCATCGTAGTTGAGCGAGAGCTCCAAGAAGCTGTGAAGAAAAGCGAGGGCTTGGAGCAGAGTCTAATAGGGAAAGAATCCGAACTCGCCCAGGCTCTCGAAGCTGCGGAAGGTGCTCGGGAAGAAGCCCGAGGTGCAGCACGGGACATTCAGGAGGCCCGGAAAGTTGCGGCTGGTAAGGCCTTCTGTATTCTTAGCCCTTTGTAGGTGACAATGGGAAGAATCATAAGCGGCAAGCTGAATTCTTATTTTCCCAGGGGCTTTTGCGGATCTTCCTCGCAGCATATCAGATGCCGCCCACTTCTACCACACCAAGGAGAAGAAGTCTGTGGAGAGGGATTTTTGGTCGCAGTATTTGGCGCCGAACTATCCGGTGCCATTTATCGATCAGCTGAAACAGCTGGTCAAACTGCACCAGGCGGCCGAGCTAGACATGAAGGACTTAGTTGTCTGGCTATGGCCCGCGGAGCCAATTCCAAGCAGTTACTTCGGACTCGTCAAGCGGATTGTGGGCGCCTGTGCTCGGCTTGATGTTATCAAGCGATCAGTCTGTATAGAAGGCACGCGCATGGCGTTTGCCCATGCAAAAGTGCATTGGGGAGGCTTGACGCGGAGAAGCTGATGACTGAGGGGCCGCTGGAGGGTAAGGAGCACCGCAAGCCCGAGCTATACTATGAAGGTGTACTGAAAGGGGCCCGCCTTGCGGCGGATAAGTGTGACAAAGACATTATATTTCCCTGAGGGTATTTGAGCCGCTTTTTGTAATGTGGGATAATGGCATTTTTATTATGCATTGCATGTTTGAACAAATGTTCTTCCTGTGCGGCTGTTTATTGTATGTATATCTTGAGAGTTGGCCAGTCGTCGGCTTCTGTCCCCATGCGGAATAGAATACGGGGGTGTTCGGGGTATACCTGAACGCTCTTTATCCCATAGTTGGGTCCTTTGAAGGAGGTGTTTCTCACCACGAAGCAGGCAATCGGACTATACGGCTTTATTACTCCCACTTAGCCATAGGAATTCTAGTATGGTCGGCGCAGCCCCTAGTGTTCGGAAGGCCGAACTAGGGGCTCTATTGGCGCCTGATCAGAAGACTGATCCGTCGCACTCTGCATTTATAATGGCATTGTGCGGAATAAATCTTTAAGGATTTTACAACCTCTCAAACAGCTGACCAGCTTTTGCTGCATCATGACAGTCGGTTTTCGGCTTTCTCTACTGAGGTGCTCGTCCGGCTGAACCGGGACACAATCACAGTAGTTCTCCCAGCGCTACCTTAGCCGATAGAACAGAACGTAAGGTACCAAAACATGGGAGCCGGGCAAACCCAACCAATGACCCAAGACATGATTCGGAGCTGATGCATATAGTGCTATAAGTTCGGGGTGCCGAGCGACCGAAAAGGTGATCGGACTTTATTGCCGTACTGTGAAGCCCCTGGCATAACCGGGCGAACATGAAGCGTGGCTGCCAATTTTGGCAAAGAGGCGTCGGCGATAAACGACCGCCGGTAAATATTATTTAAGTCTGCGCATTGTAGTAGGATGATATGTCTATCCATATGAGTACGATGTATGAAAAGAGGTGTTTTTTGGCGGAACCTGTGATGGCCGGACTGGAGGGGTTTGTGAGTGGATCGAAAGTGAATCTGAACTGCCTTCTGCCTGCATGCTCCTGCCATTGTGTGTCCGGGCTGATTCCACGCCGCTAATCCTGTTCTGCGTCAATGTTAGTTTGTAAAGGCAAATGCTTGGAGGCAGCTAAGCTTCCTCGTGTGGTTGGTCCAAGGGTTCCTGATCGAACCCCTCTGGACCCAGCCATTACGTCGGGAGGTAGCGCGGACTCCTCCGTGGGTGTCCGGATAGTTGGTTTCCATATCAAAATTTTGATAGGCATGCACGACTTGCTATTCCGGCAGCTGTCTGATTTCCGCTCTAAGGGCGGGGTTCGACCTTGCCTATAAGTGTGATTATATCACAAGGTGTTGGCCTGATGGTTTACCACGGGGAATCTAGTCAATGTGGTTTATCCCGTTAACATACGGTAAATTGCCACATGAGGAGAGGGTGATGAAGAATTATTCTTTGGCGTGGCATTTTTTGGTGGTCTGAAAACAACCGTTAGAATGGTGGGCCAATAAACTTGGCCTTTGCACCTGGCATCTTTTGAGAAGATGTTATTTGTGGTTTCATACCTGTGAGGGTTTTATGTGTTATGGAGCCCCCGGACTACTAGGTCTAGGGGTACGGCAATTGAATTGCTGTGGTTAGTGTTCTCGGGGGCGATCGGCCGTACTTTTATACTCTGGGGGTCTCTTGACTGGACGCCTCCCATCATTGTTTCCGGCACGCGACCAGCCGCTTTGTTTTGAGGATCCGGCATTCTCTATTGGTATGCTTTGCCGTCCTTATAGGAGTGCCATGAATTTCACATGGTTGATCTAGTGTGTGGCTCGGGCCGAATAGGCTTGAGCTACTCTTTGTCCATTGACCGGACTGGGAGTTGGCAGACTTGGCGCCAACTTCCTTGACTTGACGTTTATGACCATTATGCCGAGGCTTGAAGATGCCTCTTCATGTATCCTTCTTACTGTCTTGGACCGTAATGATGTGTAGTCGTCGGGGTGCGTGCCTTCGGTTCTCCTGCGTAGGTTGAGGTAGCCAGTTGTGCGGTGCATGCCCTTTGATGGGGCTGTCGAGTCCGTACTTTTCGGTGGCCAGTACCTTGGTCCACCTATCCACTAGTGAGTCTTGGACAGCTTTAAGCTGCTCTTGCTTCCTTTGCAGGCTCCTTGCCGTGGCCATGAGCCATCGCTTGAAGCGAACTTGTTCCACTGGGTCTTCAGGCACGCCGAATTCGTCATTGCCGATGCTTACCTCGTCGTCGGAGGGGGGTGTATAGTTGTCCCTCTCAGAGTATCCTATCGTGACCGATCCAGCCTGCTTGAAGGTAGGCTGATCAGGGCTGTATTCCTCTCCGGCACCCTCCGGATTGCTTTCGTCTTCGGGGCTGGTGTTCATGTGGCGGGGCTTGGAGCGGCGCCGAAGGCGCCCATGCTTTGCTTTTCCTCCTGAGGGGTTATCCTCCATTGCCTCATTGCCATTGGTTTCCTTTGGAGTGTCCACCATGTATATATCGTATGAGGGGGTGGCCGTCCACCGCCCTACGAGCGGTGGCTCCTGTAATTCTCCTACATAACCATCCATACCGTCGATGTCTTCAAAGTTGAAGTCTAGCACGTCGGTTAAATGGTTGATCATGGAGATGAAGTGGGTGGTGGGTGGGCAGCAAATCCCTTCGTCGCCTGCTTCCCACTCAAGTCGGACATAGTTCGGCCCAGAGCCTCCTGACAAAGAGAGAGACTTTAATGAGTTCAGCATGTCGCCAGAGGGCGAGTGCTGGAAGATGTCCACAGCGGTAAACTCCATTACCGGAGCCCAGCCTGGCTCGACTGGCTCGAGGGTGTGCGGATCGGAGCCAACTACCGGATACGAGTCCGGGGGCCCGGGGTTACAGGCTTCCACAGAGGTGAGACCTGTGTCCGGCTCCACCGCTGTTGAGTGTGCGGCCTGAAGGGCAGGGTCCATCCCTCCATCCTTAGGCAACGCAACTTGCTCCGAATTTATATCCGGGGCTAGCGTAGGGGTGATATCCCGAGCTTTGTTCGATAGCAGGTCTAAGCCATGCTCATCGTGACTGTTCGGTGCTCCTGGCGCAGGCCCAAATCCGTCGAAGATCATGTCTCCGCGGACATCCTTTGTGTAGTTCAGGTTTCTGAACCTGACCTGGTGGCCGGGGGCGTAGCTATCGATCTGCTCCCGATGGCCAAGCGAATTGGCCCGCGGTGCGAAGCCACCGAACACGAAGATCTGTCCGGGGAGAAAAGTCTCCTCCCGGACCGTGTTGTTGATGATTGAAGGTGCCATCGACACAGAGGAACTCTCAATGAAAGCACCAATTTCGGTGTCAAAACCGGCGGATCTTGGGTAGGGGGTCCTGATCTGTGCGTCAAGGCTGATGGTAACAGGAAGCAAGGGACACATATGTTTGCCCAGGTTCGGGCCCTCTCGATGGAGGTAAAACCCAACTTCCTGCTTGATTAATATTGATGATATGGGTAGTACAATAGTAGATCTACCACGAGATCGTAGAGGCTAAACCCTAAGAGCTAGCCTATGATGGTATGATTATAATTGTGATCGGCCTTCTAAGGACCAACCTCTCCGGTTTATATAGACACCGAAGAGGGCTAGGGTTTACATGGAGTCGGTTACAAGAAAGAAACACAATATCCGGATCGCCAAGCTTGCCTTCCACGCAAAGGAGAGTTCCATCCGGACACGGGCCGAAGTCTTGAGTCTTGTATCTTCACGCTTCAATAGTCCGGACGTTGTACACAGTCCGGCTGTCCGGATACCCCCTAATCTAGGACTCCCTCACCTCCCAACTAGCGCTATGTTTTAACACCCCTAGCTAGGCATAAAAGCAAAGATAGATCTAATGGGTGCCATCTTTGGCACTAAATTCATAAGTAGCCCGCATGATAGATTCATAAGGTAATTTGACTTTCTTTATTGGAAAGTGCTCCATGCCTTTCTTTAATGTAAATTGGAATCTAATATTCCCCTCCTTCATATCAATAATCGCGCCAATCATTCTAAGGAAGGTCTACCAAGAATAATAGGGCAAGAAAGATTGCAATCTATATCAAGAACGATAAAATCCACAGGCACCAAATTTCTATTTGCAACAATGAGAACATCATTGATCCTTCCCATTGGCTTTTTAATGGTGGAATCCGGAAGGTGCAAATTTAAAGAGCAATCATCAAGATCATGGAAACCTAGAATATCACATAAAGTTTTCAGAATCGTGGAAACACTAGCACCCAAATCACACAAAGCAAAACACTCATGATCTTTAATTCTAATCTTTATAGTAGGTTCCCACTCATCATTAAGTTTTCTAGGTATAGAAACTTCCAAATTAAGTTTTTCATCAAAAGATTGCATCAAGGCATGAACAATATGTTTGGCAAAAGCTTTATTTTGACTATAAGCATGAGGAGAATTAACAATGGATTGCAAAAAGGAAATACAACCTTCTAAAGAACAATTATCATAATCAAAATCCTTGAAATCCGAGATAGTGGGTTCAATGCTATTTAAAGTTATGACCTCTCCAATCCCACTTTTACCAAATTTAGCATCAAGATCTAAAAACTCTGAATTCTTGGGACGCCTTCTAGGTAAAGTTGACTCATCATCAGTCCCATAATTATCAAAATTCATATTGCAAAACATAGATCTAATAGGAGATGCGTCAATAACTTTAAGATCCTCATCATTATTTTCATGGAAACTAGAAGAACACGCCTTTATAAAGCTATCTTTTTTAGCACGCAATCTAGGGGTTCTTTCCTTGCACTCGTCAATGGAAATTCTCATTGCTTTGAGAGACTCATTGATATCATGCTTAGGAGGAGAAGATCTAAGTTTAAGAGAATCAACATCAAGCGAAAGTGTATCAATGTTCCTAGCCAAATCATCAAGTTTGAGCAATTTTTCTTCAAGCAAAGCATTAAAATTCTTTTGAGAATTCATAAATTCTTTCACACTATTCTCATAATCAGAGGGCAGGGCATCTTATTAAAATTACCATAAGAATTATTGTAGGAATTTCCATAATTATTAGAGGAATTACTAGGGAACGGTCTAGCATTAAAGTTTCCTCTATAAGCATTGTTTCCAAAACTATTCCTACCAACAAAATTCACATCCATAGATTCATTGTTATTCTCAATCAAAGAAGACAAAGGCATATCATTGGGATCAAGAGGAGTATTTTTAGTAGCAAACAATTTCATAAGTTCATCCATCTTTCCACTCAAAACATTGATTTCTTCTATAGCATGCACTTTTTTACTAGAAGATCTTTCGGTGTGCCATTGAGAATAATTAGCCATAATATTATCAAGAAGTTTTGTAGCATCTCCTAACGTGATTTCCATAAACGTGCCTCCCACGGCCGAATCTAAGAGATTTCTAGAAGCAAAGTTCAAACCGGCATAAAATTTTTGTATGATCATCCATAAATTAAAACCATGAGTAGGGAAATTGCGAAGCATCAATTTCATTCTTTCCCAAGATTGGGCAACATGCTCATGATCAAGTTGTTTAAAATTCATAATATCGTTCCTAAGAGTGATAATCTTAGCGGGAGGAAAATACTTAGAGATAAAAGCATCTTTGCAGTTGTTCCAAGAATCAATACTATTTTTAGGCAAAGACAAAAACCAAACTTTAGCACGATCTCTAAGTGAAAACGGAAATAACTTCAATTTGACAATATTGTTATCCGTATCTTTCTTCTTTTGAATATCACACAAATCAACAAAGTTGTTTAGATGAGTAGCGACATCTTCGCTAGGAAGGCCGGCGAATTGATCTTTCATAACAAGATTCAGCAAAGCAGTATTGATTTCACAAGACTCAACATCATTAAGAGGAGAAATTGGAGTACTAAGGAAATCATTGTTATTGGTACTCGCGAAATCACACAATTTGGTATTATCTTGCGGCATGGCAACAAGTAATCCAACACACAAGCAAACAGAAAAGGAAGCGAAAAGAGAGGAGGAGATTGGGAAAGAGAGGGCGAATAAAACGGCAAGGGTGAAGTGGGGGAGAGGAAAACGAGAGGCAAATGGAAAATAATGTAAATGCGAGGGAGATGGGTTTGTGATGGGTACTTGGTATGTCTTGACTTGAGCGAATACCTCCCCGGCAACGGCGCCAGAAATCCTTCTTGCTACGTCTTGAGCTTGCGTTGGTTTTCCTCAAAGAGGAGAGGGTGATGCAGCAATAGTAGCATAAGTATTTCCCTCAGTTTTTGAGAACCAAGGTATCAATCCAATAGGAGGCTCCTCAAAAGTCCCACGCACCTACACAAACAAACAAAGAACTCGCAACCAACACAATAAAGGGGTTGTCAATCCCTTCATGGCCACTTGTGAAAGTGAGATCTAATAAAGATAGTACGATAAGATAAATATATTTTTGTATTTTATAATATAGATGCAAAAAGTAAAGATGCAAATAAAGGTAGATTGGAAGCAAAATATGATAAGAGATAGATCCGGGGGCCATAGTATTCACCAGTGGCTTCTCTCAAGATAGCATAAGTGTTACGGTGGGTGAACAAATTACTGTTGAGCAATTGATTGAAAAGCGAATAATTATGAGATTATCTAGGCATGATCATGTATATAGGCATCACGTCCGCAACAAGTAGACCGACTCCTACCTACATCTACTACTATTACTCCACACATCGACCGACTCCTGCCTGCATCTAGAGTATTAAGTTCATAAGAACAGAGTAACGCATTAAGCAAGATGACATGATGTAGAGGGATAAACTCAAGCAATATGATATAAAACCCATCTTGTTATCCTCGATGGCAACAATACAATACGTGCCTTGCAACCCTTTCTGTCACTGGGTAAGGACACCGCAAGATTGAACCCAAAGCTAAGCACTTCTCCCATGGCAAGAAAGATCAATCTAGTAGGCCAAACCAAACTGATAATTCGAAGAGACTTGCAAAGATAACTCAATCATACATAAAAGAATTCAGAGAAGATTCAAATTCATAGATAAACTTGATCATAAACCCACAATTCATCGGATCTCGACAAACACACCACAAAAAGAGTTTACATCGAATAGATCTCCACAAGAGAGGGGGAGAACATTGTATTGTGATCCAAAAAGAGAGAAGAAGCCATCTAGCTAATAACTATGGACCCGTAGGTCTGTGGTAAACTACTCACAACTCATCGGAGGGGGAAGGATATTGATGTAGAAGCCCTCCATGGTCGATTTCCCCTCCACCAAAGTGCCGGCGAAGGCTCCAAGATGAGATCTCACGGATACAGAAGTTTACGGTGGTGGAAATTGTGTTTCGTCTGCCCCCTGGATGTTTTCGGGGTATGTAGGCTTATATAGGAGGAGGAAGTACGTCGGTGGACGCCTGAGGGGCCCACGGGACAGGGGGCGCGCCCTATAGGGGGGGGGGCGCCCTCCTATCTCATGGGAACCTCGGCTGCTTCTTGACTTGCACTCCAAGTCCTTTGGATCACGTTCGTTCCAAAAATCACGCTCCCGAAGGTTTCATTCCGTTTGGACTCCGTTTGATATTCCTTTTCTTTGAAATACTGAAATAGGCCAAAAAAACAACAATATGGGCTGGGTCTCCGGTTAGTAGGTTAGTCCCAAAAAATGATATAAATGTGTAAAATAAAGCCCATAAACATACAAAAGGGGTAATATAATAGCATGGAACAATCAAAAATTATAGATACGTTGGAGACGTATCAACATCCACCGAACCTTTTTGTGTGTGTGAAAACAATCCCCGAATATTACTCAACTTTTTTTTCCTGGAAAAGTTCTTGACGCTGCAATATTTCCATATATTTGAATTTAGCTCCAGTTCGTGTTTATTTGGATTTGGACGTTTTAGGTGCGCCCTAGTTTTTTAATACTCGTTTTGTGTGTGTGACTGAGAGACAACGTGTGTATGTGTCCATATGTGTGTTGTGGAAGAAGGGCTATGTGGAGACGATGTGCGTGTGATACAGACATAGAGAGGTGTGAATGTGCAAATGATCATGCATGAGTGAGACATAGACAGATGCCGATACGTTGTGTATACATGAGAGAACGGTCTTCTAGTTTACTTGTGTGTGTGTGTGTGATAGAGAGAGAGAGAGGAGCATCCGTAAGACAACAACCATCTCTCTCGATTCGTACGTCCCTCGCACGCTCGCATGCAACACATGCATCCACGCGCATATTTTGACACCCTCACCCGGCCCCTACCCACCTCAAGGCCCGCACAATCTCTTTGTGAATACCCATTTTTCTCCTTAGGTTTGTTTTCTCTCAATATCTAACACACACACACACACACACACACACACAGAGAGAGAGAGAGAGAGAGACAGCACAACACACACACACACACACACACTCCCCTGAGCACACAATTCATCCCCATGCAAGGTTATACGTCGACCACTCTTGCTTGTGCTTCTTTGCACCCCAACATGCACAACACCTCAATCTTCAAAGAGGGCATCGAGCAGATCGAAGACGGCGAACACACCGCGCTAGAGAATGCGGGGCCATTTGGAAGCAGGGTGATGTGACGACGGCTGACCGACTCCTCCACCACCCTCTCTCTCTCTCTTGCACAAAATTACCAATCCCTCTCTCCCCGCACAAAATTATCAATCCCTCAACCCATGAGATCCTTCCCCTCTCGTCCATGTTTTCCATCTCTCTCATCAAACATGTTGTCTCTTCTCCTTCCACGTATACAGAATCCGGATGCACATGCATCTCACGTATATTACATGTCTCCATCTTTCTCACAGACCTAACTTCTTCCTCTCTCTCTCTCTCTCTCTCTCTCTCGTTAGGTTTGTCTCCTAATCTCTCGTCCACATACATACAATCTTTCCCGCCCTATCTGCTCCATCTTCAAAAGCTCTCTCTGCACGTTTCATTCACACATTGGGATATGTCAAAATGTTGCTTCTATAGTGGCTGATGTAGAGTTATGGTTGGTTTTGTTGCATCCTACAAAGTAATAACTATGAAATGCATTTAGATTCTCATTTGACTGGGATTATGTGAGTTTGAGCATGTTGCGAAGTACTATAGACCTTGTATACATCTTGGGATTCGACAATGATTGTAATTATTGAATTGTATAGACCGTTACATTCGAATTCAATAGCCTAATATATTTATTTCACAATTTCAACAAATGATTAGTTCACTACAAACTAAGAAAACAAATGTGTACTCCCTCCGTTTTTATTTAAGTCTGCATATTAGCATTGGTCAAAGTCAAGTTTTGTAAACTCTCAGAAAGCTTATAACAAAAAATATTAACATATACAATAACAAATAAATACCATTAGATTCATTATTGAATGTACTTTCACATCATACATATTTGTTATGGTAAATGTTTATATTTTTCTATAAACTTGGTCAAACTTTAGGAAGTTTGACTTCGGTCAAACCTAATATGCAGAGTTTACTACTACTACTCAGTAGTTGCTTAGCCGAATCACTCAACACACCACACGGGGAGTTCAGTGTCACAAAATTTTGAGGTCGGTGGGAAAATCTCCCGCGACCCTGATTCGAGCAGTGGGAAGTTACCATCATAGCCTTCGGAACAGGCCTACGGATGATGCTTGGTAGGGGGCTATTTTTGTAACTTCAGGTTCACCCTACCCAGCCAACCCCACCCCGACACCCAGAGTAGTACACCTGAATACTCCCCATTTTCTATCCCCACCGCAAAATAGACTTCTCCACGGCACCGCAACCTTCGTGCTCCTCCCCTTTACATCGGCGCACTCGTCCACCGCAGCGCATCTGCCTCATTGACAACCTTGTACGCCGCACTGGAGCTGGTACACCGTCGTCGTCGAACATGGAGCCTCTTCCCCGGCATTGTCTTCCACGGTCTCGGATCTGCTTCCCGAAAGCCGACGCCAAGCGTAGAAGTACCACCGTCGTGGACAATGAACTGACTCCCGTTGCCGACCATGACTCACAGAGGCCGCCGTGACCATCGTTCTCCTCCTCGATTGGTAATGTGTGTATTGAATCACTTAGCAGTACATGTGCAGTTCCAATTTTGTTCATACCTACCCTTCAAATTTCCAGGGTGCTATTGTTCTCGTAAAAGTAATTGGTTATAGCCTCCATTGTCCAACAGAATATCAGCTTGTAATTGTGCGTCACTCCTGTATCGCGCTGTGCTTGGGTAGGTTTTTCATCTGCAACCAGTAGTGTGGCAAATGATGGAAAGGATTTTAGAACCAGCAAGATGCCCATGCGTTGCACGCATCAAGATGCATTTGTATGAGTAGTTTATCTTGTGGGAGAAAAGGATGAACGAGGGAAGGCCTTATTTGCAAATCTGGAGAGGGGTATGGTTATCTTTTTGCAAAATTCCCATTTGTTTCCTTCCTATCTGTCAGATATAAATCGGATGGCCTATATTGCAGGATGACAGGCGCACCATCATCACCAACTCTGTTTTTTATAAGAAAAAAAAGTATAGAGAAAAAAGTAGACAGTAGAGAAGTAGAGATAAATATTAAATATTAAATACAAAATAAATATAATAGTAGAGAAGAGAGTAGTGATAGCAAAGATGTCGGGAAAGGATCGTGCGCACGCGGGAAAAAGCGGCCGGGCGTGCGCTAGTTTTGGCGCGCGGCGTCCGGCGCGCTTTATAAAATCCAACGCCCTCCCACCGCTCTGTGCCTTGCCACCGCTCTCTCCCCGCTCTGTGCCTCGCCACCGCTCTCACCCTGCTCTTTCTCACCTCGCCGCAGCCGCGCCACCATGCCGCCACATCGCTGGGAAACTTGGGGATACCGCGGCGTCCATGCACGCCCCTCCGGCGGCTTCCCCGTCGAGATCCGGTTCTGTGGGATGGGCCTCGGCCTCGGCAATTTTGACACTGCCAACGAGGCCGCCCGCACATACGACGTGGCGGGGTGGCACCTTCGGTGGCCTCATAGAACATTGAACTTCCCCAACGTGCCAACGCGGGAGCGGGCGCAGGAGCTCGCGCCTTTGCCGCGACTTCGCACCTACGAGGATCGTCGCGACAACCAGAGGCGGTAGCACTATCTCGGCATCGCCAAGATGGACGAGGAAGCCATGGCATTGTGGCGTCAACACTTCCCGCAGGACATCATCAACAAGCGCGAGTTCTACGTGCAAAGGAGGGCAGAGAGGGATAAGAGGAGGGCGCAGCGAGCCTCCTATCGCGAGGACAAGCATAGGCGAAAAGCGGACGCTCAATTCAACATGAGGCTAGGAGCAGCATCACCCTGGGAATCTAACGACGATCAGTATCTTCACGCCTACAGTCTGACGTCGGAGGAGGACATCACCGAGGAGGAGTCGGACAACGAGGAGTAGTTGAATTATCTTTTTTTATCTATCTATGCTGAGAACTATCCTCTACTCTCAAGTCTCTACTTCTCGATCTCAGCACTGTAAACGTTTTTTAAAGCGCCACGCCTTGCGATTCTGTTGGAGATGCTCTAACATGGCAGACAAGTGCTTTAATGTTGCCCACAAGATGCGCGAGTATTACTAGTAGTATATTTTTCTTGCCATGTTGAGATTTTAAAACCACGAGTGCGAACATGCAGAGGAGCAATGAAGACCGAACACGGGATATTGGGGACATCTTCAAGGAGCGTGGCAAGTTAAAAAGGAGCTGCACCGAACATGTAAAACGAGCTTTGGTAAGTAACACCCTTTCAATTACTTTTGTTTAGCCTCGTGTTCTTTGATGTGAATATGTTGTAGTTTCTGTTTCTCTTAAGCCTGGTGTTCTTCGATGTGTAATAAGAAGAGTCTTAATCATCCTAATGCTTTCGTTTTTAGCTTGATGTAGGAAGTGGGTGTTCTCACCTTGTAGTCTGTTTTTATATATTTTTTACTTTTGAATTCACTTCTCTGAGTTCTGTTTATCTGGCTTCTACTAAATGGATCTAGGTTGCTCTGAGTATTGATCTAAAAAGGAAGTAACTTCATGTAAGGATGCAGTTCCTGCGAGAAGGAAAGTATGGTCAACCTCGAGATCATGTTTCCAAAATGAGGCTGGATTACACACAAGGTGCCAGTTCCCTAATGATGCTGGATTAGACACAAGGTGCAAATTCCCAGATGATGCTGCATTACACACAAGCCAGGTGGAGTCGTCAGCTGATCGTGTCCTCGTGGCATTAGTAAAGGCTGAAAGAAAGCGTGCAGCAGCCCTTGAGAATGTAGCTGAGTTCCTGAAGAAGCGAAAAGAGCAATCAGATGCTCTCTTCACCCAAGCCAAAGAAGAGATGGAAGAAGCCATAAATAAGCTAGTAGAGGCAGAGCAGGCTAGGCGTCTCCTGCTATCTAAAACTGTTGTCAATACAAAATTTCCTTCATAATAGCTAGGTTCAAATGTTTATCTAGTCAGCATGGCTGTTGTGATGTCCGTGCATCTACTGATGCGTCACAAAATATTTTATTTGGGTCATGTAATAACAACCATTACTTTCCAAACAATAACAGACGAAGCATTGGACATGGTATAGTTCACGCGCAAGCCCGACATTCCAAGTTCAACTTCCACATCAAACTCATGTTCACATATATCTGCACATTCATACATAATGTCCACAACCATGATTCACTTCAAAGCCAAAAAATGTGAGGAAAGTTATAAATAAAGAAAACCTCTACTAGTTCCTGCTACCAGTGCAAGCACAACAAGTCAAGATCATGCGTAAATTAATTATATTTTAATCATTTTTTGTGTTCTAAAATGCCTGCCGGCTCGCGGAAGGACGTGTTGCCAGCACACACGCGGATTCAATGAAGGCAGGCGGGGCAATCTTAAGCTGGTTACACGCGGCGAGGAGGCGTGCTCAACTGGGCCTGCAGCGAGTGCGGCCCTCTTGGCCGGCGCGCCGGTTCAATGCTTGTGCTATGAGAGGTCGCGTCCGTGTCAGAGCAATCACTCCCTCCAATCCTCTTTTGTTTGGGTATAGCAAAATCTCGTTTTCCATTCACATCTTACAAGTAAAATTTGTGGACAAACTTTGACCCAAAGTACGATGGGGACTAGTAAACCAGAATGGAGGTAGTAGTTTTTTTAATCAAAGAAGGGTTTCCCCTTCCGATTTTCAATACTGAAAACCAACATCTAAATCTAAACCATAGTATTTGCCCTAGAACTACCAGGTTCAACATCTCGCAACATAAACCCATACAACCATATGCCAAGGAGGTACGTAGTACTATGGATTCCATTTTCGCTCCATACCAATCGTTCTGAAAACTACTTTCTACTTGTAACGTGCCATTGAAAATCGGAACTCTTAACCCCACTAAAAATGATATTTTAAATGTGGCTACTCGATCTGTGGCAACTGGCGAGCCATCGCGGTCCAAGTAGTTCACCTGTGGTCCCGACCATCAACTCCCACGGATCAAATTATCATGCGAGCTAACTATTCCTACAAAGGTGCTCCACCACGTACCCGGTACCTGCGAATGCAGCAATCGTGCACCTAGGCTTTTAGGGTTTATTTGTTAACGTTGCCTTTATGTAACACTCATGTGTGCGAGACAGCGCGAGGCTGACTGACTGCGTGCGCCTCTTCTCTTTGTATATGTACTCCACCGTTTGTCTGGTGTCCAAAAAATTATAATAACTACTAGCAATGTGCCAATGCGTTGCCACACGATCAAAGTAGATTAATACTTATTCACCGATTTGATAGAAAAAAGTCTAGTTTTGAAATACGTATATCACTAAAAATATGTTATGTTTCACTCAAAATATATTCCTTTGGCGGTTTTGATGAGATAAGGGAGGAATGTTGTTGGTTTCAAGATTCGAGAAGTGATATATGTCTAATTTCTACTCTTACTAGCAAGATGCATGTGCGTTGCACGGAACATCAAGATCTTGTGGGAGAAAAGGATGAATGAGGGAAGGCCTTATCTGCAAATGTGGTGAAGAGTGCGGGTAAATTGCCATATTTTCCTTCCTATCCTCCAGATATAAATCGGACGACCTACATTGCAGGATGGCAGGCCCACCATCATCACCAACTCTATTTTTTATCCCTACTCTTATAAAACGCATTGTCGGTGATGATCGTGTGCCTGCCATCCTGCCATATAGGCCGTCCGATCTATATCTGACGGATAGGCAGGAAACTATGACAATTTTGCAAAAAGATACCCACACCCCTCTCCACATTTGCAAATAAGGCCTTCCCTCGTTCATCCTTTCCCCCCACAAGATAAACTACTCATACAAATGCATCTTGATGTTCCGTGCAATGCATGGGCATCTTGCTAGTTGTTGCAAAAAGCCCATATGTGTGTGAGAGAGAGGGGGAGTGGAGGAGGACGGAGTGCATGTGTGACAAAGACATAAGGAGTGTGTGTGCGATAGGTATCAGCTTAAAATGAGGCGATAGTGTGTGTGTGCACAATCGAGAGGGCGTGTCTCAAGAAGGGAAGAAAAATCTACATAGATACAAGGAGCGGGAGAGACACATGTATGCGATAGTGGAAACACGAGTGTGCGGGTGTATAAACCTATCTAGAGGCTAGCTAGTCGATAAATGTTTGTGAGAGAAATACGAGTCGGGGTGCGAAAGTGAGAGTTTTGTGTGTGTGAGAGAGAGATAGTAGTCGGGAAGGGGAGTGGAAGCAGGAGTTGTGTGTGTGTGTGAGAGAGAGAGAGAGACGGGGGGTTGTCTGATCGGTAAACAAATGAATAATGTCAGTCTGGGATGGAGACAAAAAGGAGACCGCAACAAATGTTGTGTCTACAGGAGAGAGAGAGAGAGTAATTTTAGTGGCATGAGTCATATGTAGAGACATATAGGGTGTGTGAGAGAATCCCATAGAGAGAAAGACAAAGTGAAAGACGAGTGGAGACTATGTGTGTGGCGGTGAAAAAGAAAGCTTAGGTACCGAGTGATACTAGAGAACAGTAGAGACGTGAGAGATAATGAAAACCGTGTAATGTATAATGATAGGGAGAGTGTGACACTTCTCAAGGGAGACGTCGAGAGACCATGTTTGCGAGGATAGGAGAAACATGAAGTGAGCGTGCGGGTGAGATGGAGAAAAGAGAGTGATAGCTACCTGAAGGATCATGCATGCGAGAGAGATGGGCGTGAAAGGAGTGAACAAAAAAGGGATTCAAATATTTGAATTCGAGATGATGATACATGTAATGCATACTCGAACAAAAAGTGATCTATCAAAGATGCATACTCATATGAATTCACGCACATCTATGTTATTTAATATGTAGATATTACTGATCCATACATTTTAGTAGAACATAATTTGGTTAAATTTTTTCGAATTCAACCTTAAGATTTTGAGATCATTGTATTTGTAAATCATATTATACATATAAAGGAGCAAAATTCTTTGTTGTGCTTTTAAAAGTATATATAAAAAATGATGTATATAGAATGTAATTCCAATTGAAAATGGATCCCGCCCAAAAAAAATAGAATACAAACGGGATTCGAATTGAGTTGGCACGGTAAACATGCACTCCTCAAAATTTGAACGAAGCGGGGAAAGTCGCAGTAACCGCCCGAAACCAAAATCTACGAGATGGAAATTACTATTGCCTATCCCTGCCACGCAAAGCCTATCTGCTGGATTTCTATAGGTTTCGATAGGGGTAGGTTTGTAATTTCACCCAAACATGATGTAACCGCCTCTCACCCGGATTCTTACATGGTGGGCGCCAAAACAAAGTGTGTCCTCGGCCGAAATCGATTCCCTCCCCGATTCATATTCATACATGGTGGGCTCCAAAAACAAACTCTCGTCGGCAAATATTCGGTGTATGCGAGATTACCGTCCTATCCCCAACCGACTAATATTGTTGTGATGTAGTAGAAATTTGAAACGGGGGCTAAGTTTGTAAATTTCCTCGCATTTGAGACAAGCACACCCTGAATACATGGTTCCCCCCTTCCTCTCTACCTCCCTTTTCCCCATTTGTACTCCGTGGGTGCCAAAACACCATCTCCACCCCACCCTCCTTCGTCCGCCGCCGTCCGCCACCCCATCCACCACCATCCTCCTCCACCATGCCGAAGCTGATATCCCGACGCCGCCATCCATTACAAGAGATCGACCTCTCTCATCCACGGCTTCGGATCGGGATCCTTGCATCCCGTCCTCTTGCTTCATCCCTGCCGTCGTCCACCTTGCTGGCGCCGCTCCTACGACCGTCTCGTCCACCACGCCCCGCCGACACCGTCTACCCTCCTAGATCTGCTTCCACGCCGCCAACAGCCATCGCTACCACAGCACCGTCAAATTCTCAGCATATGCATACACGGCGCCGCACCAGAGGCGGTACTCTTTCGTATCTGCTCAACTTATTTATCGCAACAAGAAAATAGATCACCACTACTTTACTCTGATTTCTTGTCTTCGTTGCGAAGTTGCCTTTGTCTGGTTTGCACCTTCAGATCTGCCATGGCACGCTCAACACTATACTCCCAATGCTTATGGTTTTCCCCTTTTATATTCCACACTAGTTAAATCACAGTAGACTAAATTTCAAAATTGGGCCAGTCGATTTTTTAGAGCTCGCCGGAGTTCGCCGGTGCGAATGAAGGGGCTCGAGTGGTTGTGGGGGCTCGCCGAACAAAGAAAACTCAATGCGGGTGGGGGTTAGGCGGGGGTGGGGGGTGGGGGTGGCGGAGGAACACAAGCGGTGGGGGCTGGTGGTACAGCCGGCGGCCCGTGCGGTGTTCTGTATGGGAAGAATCAGAGACGAGGAAGAACAAGGGTTAGGAGATGTAGGATCTTCATCCAACCGCTCTAAATGGTCGAGAGATAGCTGGGAGTTGCATTCTTAATGCGCTCTGGTTCATCATGTGTGGGCACTGCGCAACCAACATTTTATTATCCAAAATCTGCTTGCTCTTATTTACCATGTTCCTCTTCCGTTCTTCTTTAATATGTACTCTCTCTGTTCCTAAATACAAGTCTTTGTATAGATTCCACCATGGACTACATACGGAGCAAAATGAGTGAATCTACACTATAAAATGTATCTGGATACATCTGTATGTGATCCATAGTGGAAATCTCTACCAAGACTTATATTTTGGAATGGAGGGAGTATGATAGTAGTACAATATGTTCCTTGTACTGAAGATGAGCAGGGACATTTGCTATGTAGAGGTCTATATGGTCGATTGTGATGGACACTTTGAGCCTCTTTGATTCGTAGGATTTTGTAAACATAGGAATAGAATTTATAGTGACCTGCCCACTTGAATCCTATAAGAATAGCAAGGAAATGGAGGGAGCCATGTCGCCTTTGAGAGTTACACTGATATTAACAGTACCACACCTTCAGTTGAAGAGAACTAGTATCCAAAGCCTTTCTAGCCGTACGGGCAGTACTAGCACATATATTCCAGCAAGTTCCACTTTGCTGATTTTACTCTGATGCTTACGGGTTTCCCCGTTATATCTACACTATGATCTATGTAGCTGCTTTGTGTCGCACTAGCAGTAGTCCACTCTTGAAGCTAAACACTGCAATGACTTACAAAATTGGCACCACGGCATTGAGTGCCATTCTGGATGCAATGAAACTCATACGCTGCCCACCTATTGATTCTTGTTTAGAATATGATCCTAATGACTATTCTAACCTCGAGGAGTCAAAGGCAGATGACCTGTCCTGTTCACCCATCAAGGTGCCTGTTCTAATTTGGCAAGGTTTTATTGATTGAGGGTATCTTGCATATGTTGTCTTGCATTTCTTCTACTTTGTTGCACCTCCATCTGCTTAGTTTACTCATCATATATGTTGAGATGCCATGCCCATCCATTATCAATACATATTCCATATGTCATCATACCATGCTTTTCCAATCAAATGCGGTTCTTCTGCATCAGACATCAAAAAGGAAGATGGTGATTGCCGAACCTGAAGGAGCACCAGCAAAGTCCTTGAAAAACGTGGTGGTGCCGAAGAAATCAGACAACACCCCACTTATATTGGTTGTACAACCAGTGACACAAAACGTAGGACCGACTCCAGCAGAGTGTACCCATACTTCACTGGCCACACCACTAGCCCCACCACACAGGACCTGCACTCCAACAAAAGGTATACCGATTTCATTTGCCATAGCACCAGCCGTACCACAGAAAAATCCCACCCCAGCAAAAAGTACAACAAGTCCATCGGCCGAAGACCTATCCCAACTGCAGAGACGGCCAATTCCTATAGATTGGAACCCCATTCCATTTATTCCTAGTTTAAAAGACAATCCTTTCAATGTTGTTAGGGACTACGTACATATATGCCCATCATGGGAAGATTATAGTGAAGTCAAACACCATTTTCACATCTTCCTGTCCAACTTACATGTAAGTGCTATTATTCATGGTTATTATTTTCCTGTTTTCTGCTGATTGAACACATCAATGATTTACATTACATTGTTGTAACTAGGCGAGGGTCAATCTGGATAGTCATGACGAGCAAAGCTTCCTTATGCTTTTCAAGGAAGGATTGCAGCAGTATCGATGTTACCTGAGGAAATCACACTTTGATGGCAAGTCTATAAACGAATTTCCGGTGAAGTCTTCTGTGCTAAATTTAGAAGACATTGAATGGAAAAACCTTGTTATGCACTGGTCTTGTTACTAGGATGAGGTACTGTCTATGAAATCACATGACAATTTGAACTTCTACTTTTCCACATGTGCCTTACGGATCTTTTTTGCAGGAAATCTACTCAAAGAAGAATTCTGGTTTGAAAAGAACGACAGGATATCACAAATATGCTGCCCGCTGCTTTGCTCTTGTTAGTACCTATTGTCCTGTATCACTGTACTTGCATACATACCTGGTTCATTATGTGACAGCAGTATGCATGATAGCTTGCTTATCAATTGTACGCTCCAAATTATCTGATCTGTATGAATGGTTACATTAGTGTAGAATATATCCAATGCCAATGATTTTTTTGGCTCTACATTGTTCTTGTAAGTACATGATGTCCTTTATCAGTGTACTTATAATGACAGGTAGTTGTTCATGCACCATCACTCTACAGCTTATTTTCCTTTGCCCTCCATTTTCTACACATCAGATCTATATTTACTCTTACCATAAGGTTGGTACTAAAGAAGTTTAGCTGTGCATTGCTCTTGGCTGTACCTTTTGCCTGTATCGCTGCACTTACATTTATAGCTACTTGGTTATGTAGCATCACTCTTCATCTTATCTTAAATATTCTCCATTTTTTCGTATATTATCACATCTATATTTACTCTTAACAAAATGTAGAATAAAGGCAATGCTTATGAAGAAGATTCTGTGGTAAACTTCTTGAATTGCCCCCCCCCCCATCAGCAAGGACAAGGCCTTTATAGAGCCTGTCTTCACCAATAATGTAAGTTTGTCCTTCTCAAGCCTTCAAACTTTGCTGTATACATTTGGTTAGGCATGACTGCAACAACTGTTTATTTTTGGTGTTTGGATCAAATTTCATGTTTAAAAGTTTATTATGTAGTTCATAAACAAAAGTTTGTCCTTCTCAATTTAAGTTTTCAGTTGTACAACCAAGTTCCTTCTTCATATCATGTAAATTAAACTATACAGAGAAAGTGATCTTCTTTTGCACTGCATATATGCTTCTGTTCTTCATCTGTAATCCAGTGGTGTGGTGAACCTACCCACTACAACACAATGTCATATTCTGCAATGTCTTAACTATGAACAATGTCATATCATTCTACTATTATTTAAACCGTCTCTTTATTTGCCAATCTGAAATGGGGTAAATTGACAGCACACTAACCATTGATACTTATGAGTTCTTGATCTATAATCCAGTGGTGTCGTGAAGCTGCCAACTCCTTCACAATGTCATTTCCTGCCATGTCTTGACCTGAACAATACCATATTGTGTTAATGCAATTTTAAACTGTGTCACTTTATTCGTCAGTAAGAAATGTGATGAATTGTACGCACTGATACTTTTATGTGCAAAACATGTCATCTGTCTGCTTGTTTATCTTTCAGAGTGAGGAAGATATAAGTGTTGAACAAGCACAGTCTCATCATCTTACTCAGCTGCTTGCATTGCAGCTCCCCGGCAGGGCTAACCTTTCTTGAACTCTATTGAAGTGATGTCGGTTTTGTATATTATTTTGTCAGCGTGTTTATTTGCACTGGTGGTGATCTTTGATGCCCAGTGTATGTAACCTGCTGTCTGCTTGTGCTTTATTATCATAGTGGCGAACTTTGATGCCCAGTGGATGTAATATGTCGTAATTTCTTTATTGTATAGTCTAGGTTTTTTCTTATTCATGATGCTGCAGTTATTTTACTGTATATATATCTTGTCTTCGCAGTAAATCGGCCAAACCGTAAAATTAAGGTACATAATCGGGCCGTCATGCAATCATGATGTATGATCCGCATCATGGGGCCCGTCATCTTGGTCCGTTAAAATGCCAAAAGTAAACTAGCCCGCTAGTAGATTCGGGCCTTTAATAGGCCGAGTAACCCCCGGCCCTCTTTTCGCAAGAAAACTCAATGGGCTTTTAGGAGGCTGAGAAGTAGGTTGGGCCTGAAACGTGCCGAACAGCTCATGGGTTAGTAGGAGCCCGAAATGGACCCCGGCCCATGATTGTGCGAATCAAATCACGGGATTTTAACATGCCAAAATTGTCTTGGTTCTTGTTTGGCCCAATCAGATATCGGCTGCAAGCAGGCCGGATGCAAACCGGGCCGTAGTTAGGCCCAACTATATGACGGGCTTTTAACAGGCCGAAATTAATATAAGGCCGAGATGTTAAACGGGCCCTTAACAGGATGAAACTAATATCAGGCCGAATTACTAAATGGGCCTTTAGCAAGTGGGCCCAAAAGCATAGCATCCAGTTGACGGGCCGAATCTGATATGGGCCATAATTTAGCCCAAAGCCTCTTAAAGGGCCGGATCTGATCTGCGCCGTAATTTGGCCCAGAACATGGTAGGCTTTTAACGGACTGGATCTCATATGGGCCATTATTAGGTTCGGAACATCTCAGACCATTAATGGACTAAATCAAATATGGGCCGGCATTTGGCCCAAAACATGGCAGCCAGTTAATGGGCTGGCCTACTAGGGTCCTCAAAATCTTGTGGGCCTACAGCTGGGCCGGCCCATTAATGTCGGCGGAATCTCGTGGGCCTTTAACTGGGTCGGCCCATTATGATCTGCAATAATCTTGTGGGCCTTTACCTGTGCCGGCCCATTATGGCACACAAAAATCTTGTGGGCCTTTACCTGGGCTGGCCCATTATGGCCCGCAAAATCTTGTGGGCCTTTAGCTGGGCCATCCCATTATGGTCCGCAAAGTCTTGTGGGCCTTTAGCTGGGCCGGCCCATTATGGTCCGCAAAATCTTGTGGGCCTTTAGTTGGGCCGGCCCATTTAAACTTGATGGGTCAGTCCACGTGTCAACATATCATAGGCGCATCTCGCCCATTGGATGAGTGACACCTGTGCCAACGCGGACCTGACATGTGTCTCCTCCAGCCAATGATGATTTTACACGTGGAAAATCCCCATTGGTCGGGGCTGTTAACGGGTTATCGGATCCAAAACCCGACCCGATTGCTTAACAGCGTTCCATTACGGTGGATGCCACGTGTCGGTCACCCTTGACGAAAGCACTTCTGTGACGCGCAATTTATCGTCATGGAAGTGGACACTTCCGTGATGATAATTTTGGTAATGTCATGGAACACTTCTACGACAGCACAAGTATGTCTATCTTGATTATGTCATAAAATTATCATGGATGTACATGCATGACAAAAAACGCGACCTACTGTGACAAACACGTATCATCACAGAAGTGTATTTTTTTGTAGTGTCTTCTGGGTGATCCTTCTCTTTTCTTGTGAGGTGTCGTGCACTCATTTGAGTACTGTCCGAGTATTCCATAATTGTAGCAATTTCGGTCACGACTTGATGATCTTTGCTCCTATTGCCTTCAGTTGGAGCTTCTTTCTTTGTTTCTGTTCTTGTACAGTTTATTGAAGTTCTTCACCATTAGGATTAATTCCTCATTGAAGAATCACTTGAAGTTTGATGTTGTAGGAGCATCACTTGATGTTGTAGGAGCATCACTTGAAGCTTTGTGTGCATCACAAGACGAAGGTATTAAGCTTACTAGACGTCATACCCTCCTAGGTTGTGAGACCAATGCAATGGAGACCAAAGCTGTCATACCACTTGTAGGATCGAAAGTATGTCTAGAGGGGGAGTGATTGGACTACTTGACCAAATAAAAACATATCCTTTCCCAATTTTAGTAAATCTACCAAGTCAAGTACACCCTACACATGAAAATCTAAGAATTGTGCAGCGGAAAGTAAAGACTTTGCATATGAACCTAAATGATGGATTGGAGATTTCAAACGCAATGAAGACACGATGATTTTTGGCATGGTTCTGATAGGTTGTGATATTATATGTCCATGTTTATGGATACTTAAATCCACGAGGGTAACGATTGCGCGAGTCCATGAAGGGCTCCACCCATGAAGGGTCTACGAAGAAGAAACCATGTCTATTCCACCATGGCTTACGCCCATGAAGGACTAGCCTCACTCGGGTAGATCTTCACTAAGTAGGCGATCTCCTTGCCCTTACAAACTCCTTGGTTCAAGCCCACATGATCTTGGAGGCTCCCAAGTGACACCTAACCAACATAGGAAATACCACTCCCCAAAAGGTAATAGACGGTGTTGTTGATGATGAACTCCTTGCTCTTGTGCTTCAAATGATAGTCTCCCTAACACTCAAACACTCTCTCACATATTTGGCTTTGGTAGGAGAGGGGATTGAATGGAAATATACATCAAAGAAAATACAATTTTAATAAAAATATAAAAAGTATTTTACTAAATTATATATAACAAAAGCATTAATTTGAAAGCTATTATAACTCTCTTGTTAACACTAAAACAATTATAACAACCAGGAAAACACTAAGAAAAAAGTAAACAATACTAAATTAATTATAAAAACTAATTTATTTCTAAATAATAGGAACAATAATAAGATAGCTTGAAGTGGCAAAAAGAATTACTTTTAAAACTAATGAAGCTGCTTCTATCAACTATCAATATGAGCTAAGCAAACAAATACAAACATAGTAGCTAAATAATAAAATATATAACAACATGTAAAAAGCTACAAAAAGAATTAACTAAAAATAATTAAAAATAATAATTTAATGACATAAACAACAATATAAGAAAAATAGTACTATTTCTGCAATAAAACTAATTTAAAATAAGCCTAAAAATTCTAAAATTAAACCTACTAAAGAAAAAACTCAGAAGTGACCAGTAGCAGAAAGAAACACTCAAAAATCTAACCTAGAATTCAAACTAGAGCCAAAATAGTGAGTTGAACAAAATTCAGTAAATTCAAATCTAGATACTAAAAATTGAAATCCAAGGACACCATCAGAAACTTTATAGAATTTTCAATCTAACGCAAAAATAATCACTAAATTTGGATTTAAAACTTAAAAGTTATTAAATTTCTAAAAACAGAAGTCAAAACAGAAAAGGATAACTAGATCTAAAATAAAAATAAAAATATAAAGATCTAATCTACGTCGTAGGCTACAGATCAAACGATGGAGAAGCTCACCGCGGCGGCGATGCGGTGATGTGTGCGGCATCTCCGGTGGTTATCAACGTCGGGGAAGGGCCCGAGTGGATGCTTCAGTCGACAATGCTCTCAGCGGTGGTCGTGGCATCATCGGAGGTGGACTAAGGAGGTCGGCGGATGGCGTAGGGAGGTCGGTGGCGAGCTCAAGGCGGTGGGTGGTGTCTCGTGGTTGGTGGTGGCGTTCCGGTGGGTTTTGGCTCGGGCAAGTGTATGGGTGGGTGCATCGGAGCGAGGCGAGGTGAACGGTGGTGGTGGCGAGTGCTTGGGGTGAGTGGACAGAGCGGGGCGAGCTCGAGGTTGCGGTGGGTGTGGCGTGCTCCAGAAATGAATTCCGGCGGCGAGAGGGGTTCTGCGGGGGCGAGCAGGGGTGGAACAAGTCGAGGGGATCCTCGGCTTTATAGGGAGGGAGACATGGGGAAGGGGCGCACCGGAAGGAAGGGGAGCAGCGGCGGGTTCCGGTCGCTGGCAAGGAAGGAAGGAGGGCCACGTGGAAAGGAAGGCGTTGGCCGATGGGATTCCGGTTGGGTGGTGGGGCCACCTGCCAGTGAGCGCGAGTGGGTCCGGAGCGGATCGGATAGCTGACCCGAATCTTTTCGAATCACGGCCGGGCCAGATTTGCTAGTGGGCCGCGTCGGTGGTTTCCCTTTTTTGAATTTTTCCTTTTTTGAATTTTTAAAAAGAGAAAAGAAATAGAACGGGAAATAAATAAAAATATACTATAGGCATATTATATCAAAATGTTCAGAAAAATAAAACGTAAAACATGAACTATTTTTCAAGTTCAACTGAAAACAACAAAAATTCAGATAATGAAAACAGTGCTGCCGTTGCATTTAAAATTCAAAGAAAATTATTTTCAAATACCAGATTGCTATCAAATTTATTTTTCTCCATTTTTTCTATTGAAGGGAATAATTTTACCCTAATTTCCCTATATTTTATTTTTGGATAAAAATGATTTGAATAAAACCAAATAACTCCTAATTGGTTTTGAATTTGAATTTCAAACCAATTTCAAATCTTTTCTGTTTCTCTTGACTAAATATATTTCAAACGCCTCTGAATTTTGAAGTGTCATGTTACTTCTCTTATTTTGAATAACTTATTAGAGAATTTGAAATTCAAATAACTTCAAATTGAATGTGAGTTTCAAATAACTTCAAATTGACTTTTCAAAAATGTTTCTTTGAAACTTCCAACTCTCTTTCTTCAATTCGAAGGAGTGATTTTATCTTCTCTCATGAAACTCATGGAGTTGCATAAAGTTTGTGAATTTGGAATTCAAATCCCTTTTCATTTCTTTAAATAGAAGAAGTCATATTTCTTCACTCTAGGGTTTTGTGATGAAATGAATTTGAATTCATTGGAGATCAAAAGCAAAGATGAAAGTTTTGGGAAATTTCTTTTATTCCCTCTCATTCAACTTTGAAAAACTTTCAAATTTCACTCACTTTCAGTCAATGAATCAAACAATCAATCATATTTAATTAATATAACATTCCAAAATGTAGAATTTTAGGAAGTTGCAAACCTGCCACACTTAAAATGAATCTCGTCCCCGAGATTCGGAGAGGCTAGAAATAAAGGTTAGGGTTGGGGGTCTCCCGACAATTCCAGTTGGCCGAGAAAGTCTGGGGTGCTACCACACTTAAATCAAAGTTATGGTTCCATCAAAACTCATGTACTCCCTCTATAGGGTTGACGATGTCGGTCTTCTCATATTCTCGGGAATACTCCTACTCTGGAGTCTTCCCGTAGGGGCATAACCGTTTTATCAGAATCTTATGTCATCAAAATAAGATTCTTCCAAGACTGGTTCTTCTTAGCTGATAGACATGTCATCAATACTAAAAAAACTTTTGAAATCTCATGGTGGTCAATCATTATTGGCTTCTCCTGCAGGAAATGGGTCTGAGTTGAATCTCACCGTATAACCTACAATTGGCAACGGTTGCCTATACATGGATCCATAGTCCTGCCATTTTAAGGTTTTGGGCTTGTCGTGTCGGCACTCTTCTATGGTTTCAAGGCTCTCTGATTTTCCATCAACATATGATAGTTCATGATAGAAGTCTTCGGTATGGGGGCCAATCCATCCCGTACTAGAACCGTCACTATATACGTAGACAATGAATCGCATATTCTAACACTAGGGCATCCTTACAAGCATTGCAGAATTTCTCTTGTCATCGAACTGAGTTCGGATAAATCCATTATTTCTGCAAGCTGAACAAAACATCTATCGCTCTTCACAACTCTTGGGTTTTTGTAACCTCCTAAGGAATGTTTGCTGATGGAATCATTGCTTCTTCCAAATTTCGTCTTCTAGGGAGTGCTTGATCCTTATTAATTCCTGGGCCTGTGGGTTATGGACCCACTTCCACTCTTGTATATCTTTAACTCATCCTTGGAGTCATGATTGTTCCATATTCCAACATTACACCTCCTTTAATTCCATCAATACTTCATTTCTTCATATCCATCATATCAAAAACAAAACTCCAACTCATTCTGTACAAACTCCACTCTGTGGAATATCATTATCTTTTCCATGGGTCAAGCGTCCTCATAGGGTACTACCTCCCTTGAAATGCACAAATTCATCCACAGACCATATTTCTCATATCCTAGAAAATGGTCCAAATCTGTGTTCATAGAGTAACAACTCAGACAATTCAACATATGAAATTAGGACACATTAACTTTATTTATTCATGAACCATTACAATATCTGAGACTTCCATTACATAAATTCAACTCCATATCCTTATGAAAATAAATGCTTCCTACTATAATTATTACCAATACTAAAACTCTCAACTACTTAGTTCCAACTTTCATCTTGTCGGGACATTTAGTAGCATAATGTGCCGCTTCCTTGCAGCGAAAACATATGACTTCCGACAAGTCTCGAGGCTTCTTGAGGATTGTGTGTGCTCCTTGGGCTCTTGGCTTCTTTTCTGGACATTTATCAGCGTAATGACCTAAATCCTTGCACCTGAAACAAGTGATATGACTGAGGTCTTTTTCTGCAAAAATTGGGTTGTTCTCAGGATTCCTTCATTTTCTCTTCCTGGATTTCTTGTAATGATTAGAGCTTCTATTTCCTGTGGGGCAAACTTCACTTTTGCTATCGGGAAGTCTCCCAGGTACCCTTCTCTTTCATTTTTCCATTACTAGGAAAAATGTCATTCTTCACCGCATGAATAGCAAGTGTTGGAGTAAAATCTAATTAGGTCTTCTTTAGGGTCTTCATTCATCATAGGTTCTGCTAAACTTTTCCTGAGGTCTTCTTTCTGCTGCTTAGTAATTTCTTGTAGCTTGGGGTAAATGTGACACTGAGCAGGGTAGTGCATAGTTCCTTCACACAGGAAACCAGTAACCTACCTAGTCGGGCATTCGTGTTTTTCCTCACAATGAGGGCATTCACCCTTGTGTTCCTCCTGGGTGTGTCCTATTTCTGTGCAAACCTTGCATCCACAAGGTTTCTTCATCGAGTTATCACAGTGCTTCTGGATGAGACGGGATCTTAACAGAGTCTTCTTGAATTCCTCCCATGGTTTTGCCCCATTACATCCTCGTATTGCTTGATGCATTTTCCACTAGGTTGCAGCACTTTCTGTAAAGTACTGAAGAGTGTATTGAACCTCATACTTCCTTGAAATTAAAATTTCCCTGAAGTGATCCTCCATGTTCTGTAGCCATCGCTCTGCCTCCGGCTGAGTCAACGGTCCAGAGAATACCAGTCCTTCTTCATTCATCATCTATTGGGTTGAAGGGTTTTAGGGTGAGATAAGAGGGAGAGCAAGAGAGACAAGGTTACACATACAAATAATCAACAAACAATTCCTAGCCCACAGTTTCTACCATCTGTAATGGGCCAATTTTCTATGGTTTCGATATGACATCTTCATTTCTTTAGGTCTTTAATGCTCGAGAGTTTCCAATTCCTGATGCTTTTCCTATATGAAGGCCTTTTGTTACTCTTCCGTGACTTATGTCTCTCAAGGTGAAATAAACATAAACCTAGGAATATTGTATCTATCAACCACACAATAAACACAAAAATATAATAATAACCAAGCATTGATTTATTCAATCTATTCTATAGTATCGCCACCCACATAAGTTGGTATGGTTAGATACTTTAATCGCAAAACATCCATCTTTATTTCTCCCATGGTGGTGCTACTACTAAGCTAACTTATCGAGAACCTGATACTTGTCTCCACTGGACTTCTTCTGTGTGGACTTGATCTCCATCAATTCTTCTGCTAGATTATCTCTATCGACGTGGAGTTTCTTGTGACGACCCTGTATCTCCTGGAGTTTGTCCTTGAGCTTCTGGATCTCAATTTTTTTGGCATGAGCCATGGTCCTGCTGCCCTTCAGTTCCTGACACATCTTTGGGATCTTGAGATTTTCCTCCTCCAGCTTGGTTACCTTCAGCCACTGAGTCTCAACCTCTTCTCGAAGTGCTTCATTGTTAAACAGGGTTTCCAGAAGGTCCATTTGAAGATTCTTGACGTATTGTTCTAGATTCTGGTTATACACCAACTGTGAGGAGAAATTCATCTTCTGCACATCGATCAGGGCAATAGTTGCTCCATCAACCTTGTACCATCCAACCTTTCCAAAGTAGTGTGGGTTTAGTGCAGCACGATAGCATAAGCGTGCAATAGCATCATGGACAGTAGTGTTTATGCCCATATCACATTCACCATTTATCATTCCAAAGTTGATGTCTCCACTCTTTGGGTGTTCTTTGCGTCCAAAAACTTGAGTCTTGACTCCCCATGATCCATACTTCCTCTTAGTTGCCTTGATCTCAGGTATCGGCAGCTTCAGCAGTCTGACTAGCTCCACAAGGAATGGGCCTCCAAGAACCTTCTCGTAGTGTTTTTTTTAAATGTAGCTCTCCATCTATAATTTGAAATAAGGAAGGTTTAGTAAAAGAATTCAATGGTTATGAGAGCAGTATAAGATAAAAGTCATTCCTATTGGGGTCTTTATATTACTAAGCCTTTTTCTAGGGTCACATCCTACAGTCAACATGTGCTTTGATACCATGTCTGTAGCGACCCGACCGCAAACATTCAAGCCTCTGTGTATTTGTGCCATCTTTGGATTAGTATGTTGGCACACACAGTTCATCAATGTATATATCAAAGATAAATCACATGTAAAATATTGTAAACCTGATATAGACCTCATAAGTCTCAGCAGAAACAATCAAACGGGTGTGGAGTCCCATCAACGCCATCGGCAGGTCAAGTGTAGACCATAACCCTATACCTCACTCTTACTCGTTGTAAAAAATCCTACGACATGATACGTTGCAGCCGTGTAGGTCAGTACATTGAATGCACCCGCAAGATCACAATGCGAAAACAGATGATAAAACTATATTGTATGCAATATGGCTTTGTGGCTCCATGTCTGAGGTTTTTTGCGTAAAAGTTGGTTTTATTTTCCCTACATCAGAGGAAATAACCGGAGTCTGTATAGAGTTTCTACCATGGCATGGTTCCGCCAACCGATGTCTCATAGCCCATCATCATAAGTTGCCCACAATTAAGTTTTCAATCCGGTGTTTAAGTTCAGAGATAGATCCAAGTCCAAAGGCTCAAATTGTCCGTAACCGGGGACACGACTAAACGATTAGGTTTCAACTCTGCAGAGTGTTGTGCACTTTACCCACAAGATTCGATCCCTCTTTTACATTCTCGCACTTTAGGGTGTTTGAGAACAAGACGACCGAAACATGGTCTTTCGAAGAGTTCCTCTGACCACTATCCAGTGCCCATCCAATCCTACCGTAGTTCTACATCTGTTGGCATTGTCCTAGCCAGATTCACCACTAGGGTCAACCAAGCCAGAGCCCATAGTGACTTGTGGCTGCATGAAGGATTCTTCTGTCTCTTTGAGTCTGGGTGAAGCTCTCCGCAAGATGTCATGGCGCTTCTCCATGCGTCCCGGTCATCCACTTGTTGCTCCAGGGTGCCCATCAAATCCATCCTTCACCCAGTAGTGTGTATTGAAATCTTGTCTCGAGTCTTGAGGGCTTGGAAATGCAGGCCTTGAATATTGCCATCATGAAGTTGTCTTCATTGACATAGAGTCCTCCATTTTCAAACCACTCCTAAGCACTCGTCTACTACAACATAGCATTAAAACTAAATGACGTCCAAGGCTTGATAATAGGGAGATGGGTTCCTACCTCATGCATTCTAATCAACTACAAAAATTCAGAATCACAACTGGAGGGATTGTTGAAAAGGTGTTACTACATGCAAAGAAAACTTAGGTAAAAATAGATGGTCAAAGTGAACTTGCATGGTAAGTTGATGAAGATATTAACGCTCTCAGAAACTTGATAGAACTATTCATCACTCTTGATGAAATCTATATAGCCAAACATAGTATTCAAATAAGCAAACAATTCTAGCAATCAATACTAACAATAAAAAACGCAATATAGAAAACAATAATGAAAGCAAATAAAGCCAAAAATAAAAATCCAAGAAACTTTACAGAAAACTAGGGGAACCAACTCACACAATATCAACCAATAACTCTCATAATAGCACTTATATTATTCTAAATAACCTTTCTATAGGAAAGAAAATACTATTTTAATAAAACAACAGAAAGTACTTTACTAAATTATTATCTAGCGAAAGTCATTGATTTGAAAGCTATTATAACTTTCTAGTTAACACTAAAAAATTGTAACAACTAAGAAAACACTAAGAAAAAAGTCAACATACTAAAATAATTATAAAAACTAATTTATTTCTAAATAACAAGAACAATAATAAGATAACTGGAAGTGGCAAAAAGAATTATTTTCAAAACTAATGAAACTATTTCTATCAACTATCACTATGAAATAAGCAAAGAAATACAAAATGAGTACCTAAATACTAATAATTAAATATAAAATTTTATCTACCATAGTCTAAAAGAAATATATAACAACATGTAAAAAGCTATAAAAATAATTAACTAGAAATAATTTAAAACAATAATTTAAGGACTAAAACAACTATATAAGCAAAACCGTACGGTTTTTGAAATAAACCTAATTTGAAATAAATTAAAAATACTCAAATTAAACCAACTGAAGAACAAACTCACAAGTGACCAGTAGCAAAAAGAAACACTCAAAAATCTAAACCTAGAATGCAAACTAGAAATAGTGATTTGAACAAATTTAGTAAATTCAATTTTAAAATATTCAAATTTTAAATCCAAGGGTACCATCAGAAACTTTTTAAATACAATGCGAAAAGAATCACTAAATTTGGACTTAACATAAAAGTTATTAAATTTCTAAAAACAGAAGTCAAAACAGAGAACAAAAAGAAATAGAAAAGGAAAATTACTAACTAGTCGACAGGGGCAATGTGGCGCTAAGGGATTTTGTGAGGCCGGTGGCCATTCGGGCACTACGGGTGGACAGTGAATTATAAAGGAAAGCGGTTCGGCAAAAAATAAAAAAAGAAATATCTAATCTACGCCGTAGGATACAAATCAAACGGTGGAGAAGCTCGCCGTGGCGGCGACGGCGGCGATGGCGTCGGTGGCGATGCGTGTGGTGTCTCTGGTGGTTGTCAGTGTCGGGGAAGGGCTCGAGTGGATGTGGCAGTCGACGGTGATCTCAGTGGTGGTCGTGGCATCGTCGGAGGTGGACAGAGGAGGTTGGCGACGAGCTCAAGGCAGCAAATGGCGTCGGGTGGTCGTCAACGGTGTTATTCCGGTGGGTTTCGGCTCGTGCGTGTGTATGGGAGGGTGCAACAGAGCGAGGCGAACGGTGGTGGTGGCGAGGGCTCGGGGCGAGTGCACGAAGCGGTGCGAGCTCGAGGTTGCGGTGGGTATGGCGTGCTCTAGCGATGAATTGCGCCAGCGAGAGGGGGTCTCCGGGGGCGAGCAGGGGCAGAACAGGTTGAGGGGATCCTCGACTTCATAGGGAGGGAGACATGGGGAAGGGGGCGCACAGGAAGGAAGGGGAGCAGCGGTGGGATTCGGTCGCCGACGAGGAAGGAAGGAGGGGCGCGGGGAAAGGAAGGGGATGACCGACGAGGATTCCGGTCGGATGGTGGGGCCGCTTGTTAGTGAGCACGAGGGGGTCTGAAGCAGGTCAGATGGCTGATTCGGATCTATTCGGATCGCGACAGGGCGAGATTTGCTAATGGGCCGCATCGGTGGTTTCCCCTTTTTTGAAATTTTCTTTTTTTTGAATTTCCTGAAAGAGAAAAGAAAAAGAAAGAGAAATAAAAAAATATACTATAGGTTCAGAAAAATAAATCCTAAAATATGAACTATTTTTGAAGTTCAAATAAAATCATCAAAAATTTTGATAATGAAAATAGTGCTACTGTTGCATTTAAAATTCAAAAAAATAATAATTTTAAAATACCAAATTGCTTCCAAATTTTTTTTCTCCAATTTTTCTATTGAAGGGAATAATTTTACCCTAATTTACATATATTATATTTTTGGAGAAAAATAATTTGAATAAAAACCAAATAACTCCTAATTGGTTTTGAATTTGAATTTCAAACCAATTTCAAATCTTTTCTGTTTTCTCTGGGCCAAATATATTTCAAATTCCTCTAAATTTTGAAGTGTGATATTACTTCTCTCATTTTGAATAACTTATGAGAGAATTTGAAAGTCAAATAACTTCAAACTGAAGGTGAGTTTCAAATAACTTCAAATTGACTTTTCAAAATGTTTCTTTGATACTTCCAACTCTCTTTGTTCAATTTGAAGAAATCATTTTATCTTATCTCATGAAACTCATGGAGTTGGATAAAGTTTCTGAATATGGAATTCAACTCAGCTCCCTTTTCATTTCTTTAAATGGAAGAATTCATATTTTCTTCACTCTAGGGTTTGTGATGAAATGAATTTGAATTCATTAGAGATTAAAAGCAAAGATGAAAGTTTTGGGGAAGTTCTTTTATTCCCTCTCATTCAACTTTCAAAAAGTTTCAAATTTCACCCACTTTCAGTCAATCAAACAAACAATCAATCATATTTAATTAATATAACATTCCAAAATTTAGAAATTTGGGATGTTAGACTTCTCTCTCGAACACATAGCATATGGTGGGCGAAGAAATTACTGTTGGGCAATTTATAGAAAAGCGCTAGTTATGACGATATACAAGGCAATGATCATGTATATGGGCATCACATCCGAGACAAGTAGACTAACTCCTACATGCATCTACTAGTATTACTCCACCAATCGACCGCTATCCAGCATGCATCTATGGTATTAAGTCTATAAAAATAGAGTAACGCCTTAAGCCAGATGACATGATGTAGATGAAGTCAACACAATCTATATGAATAGGCCCTGTCATTTACCATTAATGGCAACAATAGAAATACGTGTCTTGTCCCCTTCTGTCACTAGGATATACAACACCACAAGATAGAACCCGTCACAAAGCACCTCGCCCACTGAAGGTTAATCAATCTAGCTGGCCAAACTAAATAGACACTACAAAAAACACTTCCATGATGATATGTGTTTGTCATAGTAGGTCAAGTTTTCTATCATGCATGTAAATCCATGAAGATTTTATGACAGAATCAAGATAGTCATACCTGTGCAGTCGTAGAAGTGTTCCACGACAATACCAAAATTATCATGACGATGTGTCCACTTCCATAACGATAAATGGCGCGTCATGGAAGTGCTTTTGTCGAGGGTAACCAACACGTGGCATCCACCATAACGGGTCACTGTTGAGCTATCGGGTCCGGTTTTGGATTCAATGACCCATTAACAGCAACAACCAATGGCGATTTTCCACGTGTAAAATTCTCATTGGCCGAAAGAACCACATGTGAACTCTGCATTGGGGCAGATGTCATCCAGGGATTTGACGGGACGCGCCTATGATACGTTGACACATGGATCAGCCCAACAGTGGCCCATTCAGGTCAAAAGGCTGGCCCGTTTGACATGGTCAAAAGGTGGCGGGCCGGCCCATGGAAAGCCTGTTAACGACTTGTTCGCATATAGCCCATTTATATCCCGCTAACTCACGGCCTATTATGGCCTATCCGAATTTGGCCTAGTAGCGTCATATGGGCCGTCCAATATGATTCCAGCATGTTGTAACTTCCGGACCATGTATGGCCCATGATTTCTTTCGACCCATATGAGGCCATTTGAACTCTGGGCCCATTAAAGGGCCGTGGTGAAACTGACCCATAATGAAGAGTGTATAGCTTTACAACCATTAATGGCCCGTTATTCCATTGTGCCGTGTCCAGCCCATATTATCTTTCGGTCTTCTAAGGGCCCATTTGTTCTTGGGCTCATTTCCAGCCTTTGATTACTTACGGTCCGTTACTGGCATGTTCCGCTTGAGGGCCAAATCCAACCCGTGGTTACAGTCGGCCCATTTGTGGCCCGTTAATCCGTTGGGTTGTTTCCATAACATCATAATATATGGCGCATTAATGACCCGTTATGCCTGTCTATAGAATTAAGCCCGTTATATATATATCGGCCTACTAAGGTCCCGTTATGCTGGGGCCATAAACTGACTATTCTAGCCCGTTTACGGCCCATATTGCGGTCCGTTAATGGTCCACGAATAATTACGGCCCATGTTTGGCCAATTGATCGACCCGTAGAAGGCCCATTGATTCTATGGCCCGTAGAAGGCCCATTGTTTCTATGGCCGTAGAAGGTCCATGGATCCTACAACCCGTAGAAGGCCCATGGATCCTATGGCCCCTGGTCACCATAGTAGGTAGCGGGACCATGGTTACAACAGTCCATATATTTCCCATGGTTATTGTGGCCTAGTTTTAATTTTTTTATTGTGGCCACTAGAAAACCGCGGAAAAATAACTACACTGACTACAACCAAACAAATAAACAAGGCAATAAGGAAAAAAATAAGCAAGCAACTTATGCTAGGCTATTACGGCTATTACACATATTACATCCACTGTGCATCAAAGTTCGCGACCATTGCGAATATAGGGAACAAAGCTGCACATTACGTACACTAGGCATCTAAATTGGCCACCAGTGCAAATAAATGTGGCAGCAAAACAAGTCCAAAACTAAAACCACTTCAGAAGATCTCAAGAAACAATACCTTGATACCCACCATGCCGACAAGACGCTTGGCAAGTTTACTAGCTTTCTCTTGTTTGGCGATTAAATCGTCCAACGCTTTGCTATTGCACCAGAAAGTATGCATCTGAATTCTGCATGGACTTCCTCAGTCCTTCGGCTTCCTGTCGCAGTGCATCTGATCGATGTCTTTCAATGTGAAGTTGAGACTCAAGAAGCCGAACTGATTCAGGAGCGAGTTCGAAGAGCTTGTTCCAGCAGTAGTGGCTAGTAACTCAAACACTACATCAAGATAGGACTTTGGGGTTTCTCACTGTCTTCAAGATAGTTTTTATCAACATTATTGGAGACCAACATGGATGTCTCACTATCTTGAACCTTATCTGCATTACTTCCTTTACCATTGCATAACAGGGGTACTCTTCTCCAATATTTTTTCCGCATTCTAAAAGAGAAACAAGCAGACACACCACAAGTTTACCATGTTGTATATGAAACAAACATTTTGGTAAACCAGTTCAGTAGTAAGATGGACAGGATAACAGCATGAAACAAACATATATCTGTGTAGTATGGTCATCGTATGGTCTATATCATTCTAGTTTATGTTACCAAATCGACATAGAGACAGTTCAAATCATATCTGTTTAAGACAAAGCAGCATAGACAGAATATAAGTGTGGGAAACTACACAACATTAACAACACTTGTAATGTGCATGGCATGAGAACATAACTCTTTATTCAATTGAAACTGAAATCAACATAAATCAAGTTACAATAGCAAACCAGTTAAAGAAACAGGTTTAAAACATACCTGTTGTGCCATTGGAGTTTCAATTCCATCCTTCAAATTTGAAATTAGTTGGTATGAGTAAATACAGTGATGCAAGAGCAAAGGAGTATCAACCATAGCTACAGAACTAGACCTAAGAACAATTCTTCTTATGCTTTAAGCTTTGAGTTGGGGTTCGGAGTGGTAGTTCTCGTGGTTTGGGCACTTCAGTTGCCTTACTAACTGCTTGTGTTTGCGTGCTGTGTGGTGGAGACGGTGTTGTGTCAACTGGAACTAGGTTACTATCTGCTGGGGTTGGGGTTAGAAGGGGTGTAGATGGTTCTCTGTCCAACTGGGTAGGGGTACAATCTGGGAGAGTCTCGGTTATGTTTTGTGGGGCTGGTTCTTGGGCAAGTACAACCGTGGTTCTATCTGCGTCGACTGGTGGCACTATCTTTTCTGAAGACCGTGTTGTTACTCCCTTAGATACTTCTATCACATCCTCCAATTCAAATGGCTAATAAACAAGAAGAGTAATTGAATTTACAGACATTGTATGATAGACAGGTCCAATGGATAGTTGGGAATAAAAGAGGGCATGAAATAATTCACATTTATGTTGTCGAACCAAACAGGATAGCATGACAGAATTTCACATATATGATGCCTAACTAAACATGATAGCATGACACAATTTCACATATGTGATGGCTAACTAAATAGGATAGAAAGACATAATTCAAAATATGATGACTATGTAAACAGGATGACATGATATAACTATATGATGTGTTTATTAAATAGGTTGGCATGCCATAATTCACATACATGCAGCCTATGGAAACATGATTGGCATGATATAATTCACGGATAGAATGACATAATTCAAAATATGATGACTATGTAAACAGGATGAGATGATATAACTATATTATGTCTTTAGAAAATGGCTTGGCATGCCATAATTCAGATAAATGTTGTCTATGTAAACATCATGGCATGATATAATTCAAATATATGATTCATACTAAGCAAGTGAGCAGAGGGAAATTGCATATATGATGTGTCAACTAAGCAGATGGCATTTAATATTGTGTATATGATATAAAACTAAGCATTGCAAGACAACATATGCTTGATATGAGTAATATAACCCTGCAAAGTTTGAGCATACACCTCAGGGGGGAAATAGGACTAGTCATCTATCTTTGAATCCTCCTCGGAGGAGCTATATGTAACTAGCAAGATATCTTCTTCAGCAGGTTATATTGTCTGCTCTGCAGACCATGTTTTCACTCCAGATTTTTCCATCCCCAATTCAAATGGCTGATGCATAGGAAGAGTAGTTGAATATACAAACATTGTCGACAAATGGAATACGTAATACAAAAAAGGATGGCATGATATAATTCACATATATGTTGCTTGGCTAAACAACATGGCATTGCATAATTCACATATATAATGCCTTGCAACAAGATAGCATTGCATAATTCACCTATATAATGTCTTGATGGCATTGCATAATTCACATATATGGTAATTAGACACTACAGGTGGCATTCACATAAAGCATGTCTAAACTAAGCAAATAACATGGCAATGCAAGACACCATATGCACAATATGAGCAATATAACCCTGCCAGGTTAGAGCATGCACCTCGGGGGGGTGGGGTGGGACTGGTCATCTATCTCTGAATCCTCCTCTGAGGAGCTATCTGTAACCAGTAAGACATGCACTTCGTTAGATAGCATTATCTTCTCTGAAAACCTTGTTTTCACTCAAGATTTATCCATGACCATGTCGAATGGCTGATGCACATGAAGAGTAATTGAATGTACTAACATTGTTGACAAATTTAATATGAAATAAAAAAGGATGGCAAGATATATTTCACATATAAGATGACTGGCTAACCAGGATGGCATTGCAAAATTCACATATATAATGCCTGGCTAAACAAGATGGCATTGCATGATTCACATATATGATATAGAAACTAAACAGATGGCATTCACACAAAGCATGTCTAAACTAAGCAAATGACATATTTTATGTATAAAGTAAGCAATGCAAGGCACCATATGCATGATATGACCAACATCAACATGCCAAGTTAGAGGAAAAGACCTTAGGGACCAAATAGGAGTGGTCTTCTCCCTCAGAATCCCCCTGTGAACAGTTATCTTCCTCTTGATTATAGCCTGGAATGAGGGGAGGGGGTTGCTTTTGCACCCACCATGGATCGATGTCTGCATGAAATTTTATTTCCACGCAAGGCTCGTCTCTTTTGCTGTACATCTTCAGTAGCATTGTGTACAATAACTGACATGCATAGGAATAAAACATAGTGAGATTATGTAAGGAGCGCATGCACAAGTCCGGAGTGATGGTACCAACCTTTGGATAGATCCAAAACCAATGATAGCAGGCAAATAATAGCTTCAGTTAAAAAATACTGATAATGGCTCCTTTAATGTTAGTTTCCCACCCAATATGAAATTCATAGTAGACACCCGAGATTAAGCAGATAGTAGACATATACTATTGACTGCCGCCCCAATATGTACCCCACAACCATTTGAAAACTCAATTTTGAGCATTAGTTTGGACCTGACTGTGAGTCTAATCGGTGAACAGGACAATAAAGTAGCATTGCCATATTAAGCGATGCATAACATAAGCAGACACGAAAGAGTGTGACCTCTCTTGCGGACTCGTGTAGTCCTCAAGGTCATCTGCTCAGTTGATGATGGTAATGCAGTTGTCATGGCTGCCGGCGGCGGGGAAGAAGATCTGAGGCGGCGAAAGACAGTCTGCAGGGCGGATCCCTGCTGTGGTGAACCCTTCTTCCGTTGGAGCAGCTGAGCTGGGGTGACGACAGCGCAGCAGGAGCGGCACAAACCATACAAGGTTTTCTTTGACACATATCTGTAACAGAAGTAATTTTGTAAGGTCTTGTTTTAATTGGAGGATTCTTACAATGCAGGGAGAGGAAATACACAGGAATAGGATAGGAATGCACGTGCAAAACAGAGAATTTAAAATCACATGATTTCTGTCAATCTGGGTGTTTGGTTCAGAAGAATTGGAAGATCAGAGGAATGCAAAGCATGGTGACATTAAGTCAAACGACAAGAAAATGTGCAGTTATAATGTTATTATGCTACTATCTCTTAGTCTTGTGCTTCATGAATAGGAATTTGAAAAGGAGGCCAAGTGGATTAAAATTCCTACGGTTTTTCTTTGAAGGACACACTAAAGGAACAAATCATATAGTTTTCCTTTGCTCCATTCCTTTGAACCAAATGCATGAATAGTAGTACCATAGGAAACTTTCCAAATCCTATGTTTTCCTTCTCTTTTCCTTTCAAGCAGTGGCGATTCTATAGACAGGCTTGAACAGGAAAAAGCCTACACTCCATAAATGTTTTTGTGCTACTTCTACTACTTTGGACCCAGGCCACTGCCCTACTAGCTGAACTCCTAGGCCCATCTACAAATGCACAACTCAAACGAGCAGAAATAAATAATGATGGCTTTCGAGAGAGTCCATCACGGATAGCTAAGTTGCCTCGTACCTCACTTCTTGTCATATAGTAGGAGAAACTATCGTATTTCATGTTACTATGAAAGCTTAGTGGACAATATATATATATATATATATATAACATGTAGAGTAAAAAAGAGATGCAACAAGTGTACAACCTCTTTGGCGAAGCCATGTAGATCTCAGCATCATTGGGTTGGTCGCTGAGGATGCTACGGCTGATGCGGCTGTCGGAGGAGGGGAAGAAGCTCTTAGGCATCTGGAGATGGAGCCGAGGGTACTGCTCCACTATGATGGAGGGTTTTGTCATTGGAGCAGCTCCGGTGAATTGTACGACGACGAGGCTGAAACAGGACAAGAGAGACAATGTAAACATGAGTGGAATTCTAATACCATCTTCAATAGATGATGTAAAATACATAACCACAAAGTGCTAGATGTAAAATACATCAACTGCTCATCTTTGAACTTAACTGTCGAAACTGAATTTAACTGCCAAAACTGAATTTTACTGACGAAGCTGAATTTTACTAGTGGCAGAGTAGCAGTACACTAATAGTTTTGCCCCCTCAAGCACTAGTGGCAGAGTAGCAGTGATCTAAATTGGTAGCCGCTTCGGTAAGGAACATAGCACCAGAGAGCAGCCGGGGCAGCTGGTCGTGCAGCAGCAGCACCCGGAGCAGCAGCGCGTGCGAGAGCCGAGGCAGCTGGTCATGTAGCAGCATCTCGGGTAGAAGTAGCTGTAGCTCGAGCGATAGCTAGAGCTGCTGCTCATGCAACAGCAACGCAGGCAAGAGTAGAGCAGCAGTGGAAGCAAGAGCAAGAGCAAGAGCAACAGCGCGACCAAGAGCAAGGCCAGACCAGGCAGGGGACCGAGAGCAAGAGCAGAGCAGCAATGCGAGCTAGAGTCGAAGCAGCAGCAGTGCCAGCAAGAGCCAGAGCAGCAGCAATAGCTCCTACTGATGTCGACGTCACCGCCGAGGGAGAGACGCTATGGAGGAAGTGGCCGGCTTTGCCGCCATAGATGGAGCCGCGCCATGGTGGCTCGGGACCAAGTGTCGGCAGCACCGTGAGATCGAATCAAGAAGAAAATGCAACGATTAGTGTAGAACCTCTTTGGTGGCGCCGATTAGGCCTCAGCTTCATCCGAGGAATCAATGATTGTGCTGCTCTTCCGGTGGTGTAGGTGAAGTCGGCGGTGTGGGAACAGAGGTGGCGCGATAGACGGTAGCTCCTTGGAGGTGGAGGACGAGGTGGCTAAACCGGCGGTACGATGAGATCGACGACAGATGCTCATCCGATGCAGTGGATGAGGGACGTCGAGCTGTTGTGGTGGATGATATCGTCAGGGAAGAGGCTCTGGCTGGGTCGTGGACGGAGGAGGGTGTGGGGCTTCACGGGTTTTCGCGGCCTCAGTGTATGAATGGGGGCAGAGGGGACGGGAGGGGGAAACCATGGCTTAGAGACGCGCTTGTCCGAAATGTGGGGTGAGTTATGAAAGTACCCCACCGATTTGAACTAGGCGGTTCTTTCGATTCAAGGGAATCACGGGAATTTCGTATGTCTGGATTTCGCAGGAGTTGGGAGTTTTCGCGCTTGTTGTAATTTTGGGATAGCAAGGCGCCGGTTGAGATGGAGGGAGTTTTCGGAGCACAATGATACAATGTGATATCTTAAAATTTTGGGATAACAAGGCGCGGGTTGAAGAGACGGGAGTTTCACAGCATGATAGATAGACATGCCAGCTAGAAATTTCGGCATAACAAGGCGCGACTGGAAATTTGGGGAGAACAAACCTAACGTGTAGAAAAAAACAATAAGACAATTCGCACCCCACTAGAGAGAGCCATGTCCCGTTTTACTATATTATTACTAGAAATGCCATTCAAAAACAACGACAAAAAACTAAAATAATTGGGACAACAAGCTTAACGTGTACAGTACCAAATCAATGTGCGTTTCCCTCAACAATAAAAAAATATTTCCTACTGTCTAGCATATGCACTATAATTGAGTACATTTTCCCAGTTTGAATGGGATTGTACTCGGGTTAGTTATACAACCATCAAAATATTATCTTCACAACACATGGCATGAATACGAGAGTAGTAAATTCCCATATAAATATGAACTACATGTACATACGATCTCGAATTCAAATATATGTATCCATTTTATGTTGAATTCAAATCATAGTACATGTATGCTCTAGCTAGATGTTCGGAATCTAAACCATGTATGATACTATGTACAATGTGTTTAACACGCACAACACACACACACACACACACACCATTTAGATATGTGTTGCGAGAGCCACCCATCATCTCCAATTTGAATAGTGTGTCCATGCATGGATGCAATGTCGCTAAACGATGCCTGCCATCGGTATTTCAAATTCTAATCAGTTTGACATTGTTCAATGTGTATACAGTATAACATGCTCGTTTCAAAACCACACCACACATATCTCAATTATATTCATGCATGCATGGGTTTCAAACATCATGATCTCTTATTCAAATATTTGAATTCAAATTTACATTGATTATAACCTCACCAAGTCTTTTACACCCACGCAGTTGTCTTCAATTCATAGTTGTACCACTTACTCTCTGTCGTGCATGCATGCGCACACACTACCACTCGACATTATCCATCGCACGCATGCACACAATCTTTTTCTTCAGGTTGGTCTCCCATGCATGCACACACACACACACACCTCCCCATCTTCATCACTTTGGCCATTATTTATCTCTCACATGCATGCACAATGATCGATGTTCTTCTTTGTGTGTATATATATAGTTAGGTCTTTCCTAGTTTTCCACACAAACTGATCGATCTATATCTCTAGTCAGGTCTCAACCTGCTCTTTCCCACGTACACATCGATCAAATCTACCTCTCTATATAGGACTACACAGCTAATACATACACACTATCTATCCATCATTTCCCTCTCATCATCCATGCCTTCCGCTTCATCTCTCAGACGCGCGCACAGTGGCAAAGACAGGGGCAACAACGGCACTAGCCCCCCTAATATCACTGTATTGAGGCTAATACGAATGTGATCAGTATATCAATTGCTGGTAAAATAGTTTAAGTTGATGAACTGGACCTCCCCATAAAGGATTAGCAATGCTTGCCCCCCTAGCTCATTTAATTTTCATGGCTCCGCCACTGCGTGCAACCGTGCACGTTCTCGCCCCCTCTCTTTAAATATTGATCTCGCACTTGTGCACTCCTTCCTAGTCTCCCTCCAGTAGGTCCCTCACACCATCTTCCAGCACCCCCCATATCCCAGTGCTTCTACGTTCGTAAAGCTCTTCCCTCTATCTGTCTCTATCGATATCTTGCACGGTCAACCCCTCGCCTCCCTTCTCGTATGTCACCCAGGCCCCCATGCACATACATGTATGTATATAGGCCTCTCCTTCACATAAATTGCATTGACGTGTATTCCTTCACCATATCTCAATATCTCTCACATACACGGACTATGTGTACGAAATAGAAGAGGTGCACACATGCACTCGTTCCCAAATACAATTGCGCAGGTGCATGGTGGAGCACATTTGTACAAAAAATGAGCGTGTAGAACGGCTTTAGATGATGTGCCACTAGTCTATATATCCGTATCTATACCCTTATGAAGTGTGCGAATAACTTTGAAAGATGGTCATTGGATGAAGTCAATCCAACGGTGCAGAGATGGCAAATCTGAGCACTACCGGCCGTTGGATATCATCTACATTCCACCAGATTTGCCACATGTACAATCTAGAATACTCCATGGTTGAACTTAAGCATAATGCACAAACCTTAAAACACAAGCACTTCTCCTTTGTTCTAGAATCTTTCGTATCATAATTGCCCAAATTTCTTTTCTAGATGAATTGCCATTATTTGTTTTTTACTTTATGCTTTTCAACGCACAGTTCCATGAATCTTAAAATAGATTACATTTTTAATAAAAACTAATTGGTTTTGAATGGGATGAACTATAAGAATTAAACGAAAATCTACATCATGCATATATGACTCAAAGCTTACATGCTATAGTGTGGTGTTTATTCATAGTTTGGTTGCCAAATCTCATGCGTGCAATGCGCGTGTACCTTACTAGTACTTCTAGTATGTGCAAAACACGTAAAATTAGAATTCCAATGGCATGCTACATAGTGTCTCTCCCTTTTTCAGTTAATATATTATAATTAAAATGATGTGGGGGGCATCCATGAAGCCACATGGCACATGTGGAGGCGTTTTCACGACCTTCTTGTGCGGATTGATTACAATGACGTGCTGCTGGTTCCAGAAGAATGTACTCGTCCTCTCTCACTCACACTGGTAGTACGTGCACGAAGCAAAGATGTGCTCACACGCACTCATTCCCTCGCACGCACACGCGGGTACACGGTGGGACACATTTTGTACGAAGATCCACCCCATGTGATAATTTGACACGTGTAAAGTTGTTCACTTAATTGATGGTCAATTAATACAGCGCATGCAAATTGAGTGGACGTGAGGGAGGAAGTAGTTGAGAATGACATTACTAATCCACTGCGTGCATGCGAGTAGTTAAATCATGGGTTGCTACTTCCATTGATCTCCTGCATATTTTGTGCCAATTTTTGACCATATTTTAAGTAACATGATATTTATGCATGTCATAAAAAGTAATATCGTCAAAAACTATGTTCAAATGTGATTCCAATGAAATAATTTTTGGTGGCATGTATTAACATTTTCTTAGTTAAATTTTTGGTCAAAAATTGGCACAAAATAAAAAGGGGTCTAATAAACCAGGACGCGAGCAGCATGATCAATTTTTGCCTGGGCTACTGTTGGTGGCCTTTGTATTTAAATATGGACGGAGTGGAGTAATACTATCTTTATCTTAGCCTCGTAGGGCTCTCCTAGCACCTAGGCTCGCGTCCCTACATCGCCCACAAGATCCCGCCATGGAGGATCCCGCCATGGATAATCCCTTAGATCCCAGGATCCCGTGGGCTGCGTCTCGCTGCGGCCCACAGCACCGCAACCTTTGAGTAAAACCCACATGTGTTTCAGCGGGGATCCATTGCTCCGAAATCACAGATCGGTGGTGCCCGAGGACATGCCAGGGCTGCATTTTAGGTGGTGGGCAGCAAGGGCAAATCAAATCATGGAAGCGTCACATCGATTGGAGACAAGTTCGAAGGAGCTGCGCCTGGCGAAGCACAAGGCGGAGACGCAAGTCGATCTCAGGGGAGAGATGCTGAGGGATGTCAGCATCTGGCAGTGTTGCTTTGATTTCGAGCTAGGGCTAATGGCAGAGATCATATTCACGGAGTCGACTGTGGAGGAAAGAACGCGCATGCCTGTGGAATGGCATGAGGGAGCCGGTGCAAAATTGTTCAAATGCACGGTAGGAGAAGCCAAATCGCGGAGCCAGCTACGGCGGGCGGTGCTGGGCATGCATCATAGGCGAGGCGAGCTGCCCTCCTTCCCCGGCAGCGATGCTGTGACCTACTCGGTTGCTGGTGCAGTGAACTTGCTGCTCCACGACGGTTTGCAACCGTGACAATCACTCCATCTATATGTATTGTATTCCTGTGAAAATACTTGGTCATTAGGAAAAAGATGGTAATTCATTTATCACTAGTTTTTGAATGCTTGGTCGTGACAATCACATGAAGCCACAACCACAAGTCTTCATCGCGTAATACTTACGATGGGTCACACCAACAGACGGTCGGTCGAACCCGCGTCTCACCGAAGGGACACACATCGGCTTGGTCTGACATGTACGACCAGTTATATAACTGACTTGTGCGACCGCATTTGAGCAGTAGTACTTGAAATTTGTGTTCCAGGAAACTCATCGGGAGCCGTTTTCAAAACCAAAACCATCAATTTATCTTTAGCTTGTTCCAGTCACATTCCAAAGTAGTACTATCAAACCTGAACGTGTTCCCACTACTCATGTTTTAGTACTAGTGCTAGTTCAAGGTTATAAAAAGGGGAACTACCTAGCCAAAAATTTCTCTACTTTACTCCTCATAAGTCCTTCCCTGCCATGGCCGATGTGCAGAGCTCTAGGTCGAGAACTACTAGTAAGAAGGGAGCGGCAACCAAGGCGGCCAAAAAAAGAGAGAGGGCTCGCCGCCTCATGAGAGGCTCGAAAGATCTCTCACGGGAAGGCGAGGGCTCCCAGGAGTGCCCTAGCCATAGAGGCGAACATGCTGAGTTGGTGTTGTTGTTATCACTTGACGACATGCCCGATCAGCTCAATAAGAAGAAGGAGTTGATCGACGGCTTGGTGAAGCTGTTGAAGGAGAGCCTCGATGACATGCCCACTGAGCTCAATAAACAGGAGAAGTTGACCGCCGTATTGGTGATGCTGCTGAAGGAGAGCATTGCCTCAGGTAAGAAGGCGACCGGCAAAATCCTGCAACTTTGGGAGGACAAGGTGAATCTCCGCCACGAGCTCAACCTTTTGAAGGAGGAGGACGCCATCTAGAAGAAGCTGCATGAGAAGAGTAGTTCCTCGATGAAGATGATGCACGCCCTCGTCATGGAACAGAAGGAGGAGTTGTGATGCGGAGCATCCCACGATCATCCCCATGGACACATCTACATCTCCTACAACACCACTTGGACCAATGACAAGAGCATGTGCAAGAGCTGTCGAAACCGAGGTGACATCACTCCTCTCACAACTCCCTTTCGAATCACACAAGACATGGCTACTACCTCAAACGGAGATGCTTTGCATACTCAGGTACCAAGGAGTTAGCGATGGAGAAGCTAGGAAGCAAGGAGAATCGGAGGCGGAAGACATGCGTGAAGATGGAGAGGAAAACCGCCAAGTCCCTGGCTGGCCGGATGATCCGGACAAGGGCCCGGACGATCCGGACAGAGCCCGGACGATCCGGACCCCGGTCCGGACGATCCGGATAACTCGCTCAAATACACCCGAAGCTGGACCCTCAAGGCGGATCATCCGGACGAGCACCCAGATCATCCGGACAACAACCGGACATCCGGACCCCCATCCGGACATCCGAGCCAACACCGCCACCGCTTGGGTCATCAGCTCATCCAGGCCACCATCCGGATCATCCGGACAAAGCCCGGATCATCCGCCTCCCCACCCGGATCATTCGGACCCCGCCTGCATGCGCGTGTTGGGCTGAGGCCCATGTACCCCTTCACCCCCTTAGCCTATATATATGACTCCTCCACCTCTCTTCTAGAGTGAGCATTGTGATAGCTCATACTTTGAGATAGAGCCTTGCTCATCCATCCAGATCTACTCCACCACGAGGGACTGACACCTCTTCGGAGAAGATCCTCATTGGATTCAAGACCTCCTTTTGAAGAAGACCATCTTCAAGACCTCCTCTCAGAGAAGAACCGGTTACCCTATATATCGTCCTTTGTTTTTATTCTAATCTTGTTGGATTCGTTTCCCCTCTCGTGTTCTTCGTGTTTTTGGTAGGATTCCCCTCCAAACTTAAAAGATCCGCCTCTAGGTTTCTACCCTACATCAAGTTAGCGAAGCTCCGCATCGAGCATTCAGCTGCTATCAAGGTACATATTGCGATTGTGGAAGAGATGATGAACGCTCGCTTCAAGAAATCCCGCGTCATGGATAGAATGAAGAATATGGCGGAGGAGATGAGCAAGGAGATGAAGGTCGTGGAGGCGATGAAGAAGCAGTTAGGACTCCGCGGTTAACTGAAAGCACAAGTGCTCCCTGGGTGATTTTGGTAATTAATGTCAACATATATCTTGTTGGACTAATATTTTCATCTAGTATATTTCAGATAAGTTCAACATTGGAGTGGCATGAACAAGAGGACGTGGAACCCCTTCTAGATGCTAAGGACAAACATTGGCAAAAGGTCAAGATTCTACATTTTCATTTTAGTGGTCCAAGATCACATTGAGTCCATAGGAAAAGCCAATACTATTAAAAGGGGATGAGATGTTGCTTCATGGCTTGCTTGCTCAAAGTGCTTAGTGATATGCTCCAAAGCCCTCAACCACTTTCTCATTTCCACATATGTCCTAAACCTAAAAGTCAAACTCGGCCCCACGAATTTGATCTATCCGGCGCCATCGAGTTCATTTGACATAGCCACTGCCAAAAACCCTAATCAGTTCGGTCTCACCGATGGGATCTCGGTCTCACCGAGATGGGCTTGCAAACTCTTTGTTGCCTGTTGGAATAATTTCGGTCCCACTGAGATATGCAATCGGCCCCACCGAGTTTGCTTGACCAACTCTTTGTTTGCTTATTACCAAAATCGCACTACTAGGAAAAGGGCTATAGATGAAATGGATACTAATGGCACACCTGTCATGTGGTGCGCCACTCCTATATAGCAGTGGCGCACCATGTGCAGGTGCGCTATTCGTATGGAAGACACTAATGGCGCAACAGGTACATGGTGCGCCACTAGTAACAATTTTTTTTATTTTTCCAAACATACTAATGGTGCATCCTGGCACAGTGCGCGATTACTAGTGCTAACTAGTAATTGCGCACCGGCCAGACAGTGCGCCACTACAGTTGTTTTTTTTATTCTTTTTTTTTGCAAAATTACTAATGGCGCACCGTGGCACAGTGCGCCATTACTAGTTTAAACTAGTAATGGCGCACTATGCCACGGTGCGCCATTAGTGTGTATATATATATTTATTTATTTTTTTGCAAAACTACTAATGGCGCACCACCTGCAGGTGCGCCATTAGTAACCAGGGTTACTAATGGCGCATTTGCAGGTGGTGCGCCATTAGTAACCTAGGACCAACAAGATATTTTGGACAGCCACACCTACCCACTCACTTTCCCCTCTTCATTCTCTCCACCTCCTCCTCCAAGCTTGTCTCGGCTGCCTCCTCCTCCTCACCTCATTTGCACCATAGATTCATCCAAATTAAGTGGTTAAATTACCTTTTTTTGATAGGTAAGTAAGGGGGGAAGCTATCTTTATGTTGTTCTCCCTCTCCAACAACGTGCACATGCACTTTTTGTGGCCTAGCTAGATCTATGTATGTTCGTGGTGTTGCATATGTTTGTGGTGTTGCATATATGTTTGTGTTTGCAGGTACCGGTATTTGAAATGCGATAGTTGCCAATATTTTGCCAGAATGTTGATTCATTTCCCTTTCGGCGAGAATTTTGGCACTATGCATTCTTTTTGGTCCTATTTTTAGGGAAAGTCATGCCAAATTTTTTCTTGGTTCTAAAATATCGTTTTGCTCTACCCCGCATGCGACTATGGTCCGCACGATGACCGAAGGCATCGTGAATAGGTTTTTGAGCTCCGCGAAGGCCGAGATGCTTCAAAAGAACGAGACGGAGATAAGATGTCCGTTTCGAAGATGCAAGCTGAAGAGCCTTATTGTGGACCCGGATTCCGGGCAGGTGCGGGACCACCTACTCTTGCGTGGTTTCATGGATGGCTATCGGTGGCAAGGTGATGAAGATGACTATGAAGTCGTCCATGGGGGGCGGGCAAGAAATGAGCAAGACTCGGGCAGGCGAGAAGACGAAGAATCTCCAGGACATGATCAGGACGCTGGTGTTGTACACAGTCATCATGTAGAAGATGCATGACATGATGATGAGGAAGATGCCGGAGCAGACGAAGGGCATGATCATGAAGATGAAGATGCCGGTGGAGTAGACGATGATGGACCATCGATGGGCTGGGTGCAGGACCCTCATATTCAAGAGCTGCTTCTCAAGTAGACAGATAACGCAAGAGCTGCCGCCCGAGAGAAAGCAAAGCTGGATCAACTGGAGATAGACGCGGTTACTCCATTGTATGAAGGATGCAGGCCCGAGGATACCCGCCTGAAAGTAACGCTCATGGCTCTGGAGATGAAGGTAAAACACAAAATGACCGAGCATGCTTCAACAAGAACATGTCATTCTGGCATGAACGTCTTCCCAAGGGGAACAAGTGCCCGAGCAGTTTTGAGGAGGCGAAGAAAATCGTGTTTCCTTTGGATTTACCGCACGTGAAATACCATGTGTGCATGAACAATTGCATCATTTATCAGGACGAGCACGCGGAGTCTACCATATGTCCGGTGTGCGGCGTCACTCGATACAAGAAGAGGAAGAAAGCTCCTTGAAAAGTGGTGTGGTACTTTTTGATCACTCCTCGTCTGCAGCGGTATTTCGTGGACCCTAAGGTAGCAAAGATCCTGCGTTGGCACGCGGATAGGGAGGAGAAGAAGCGAGAAGATGACGCAAATGATCCGGAGATAAATAAAAAAGACAAGATGCTGAGTCACCCTAAGGATGGGAGCCAGTGGCAAGCATTGAACTTCAAACACCCAGAATTTGGGAAGGATCCAAGGAACATCATGCTGGGCGCGAGCACCGATGGAGTCAATCCGTTTGGCAGCCAGAGAAGCACACATAGCACCTGGCCTGTGTTTGTGTGGATGTACAACCTTCCCCCCTGGTTGTGCATGAAGAGGAAGTACATTCACATGCGTATGCTAATTGAAGGGCTGAAACAACCAGGGAACGACATCAATCTGTATCTGGGGCTTCTGAAAGAGGAGCTAGACACGCTGTGGAAAACGGCAGCCAATATGTGGGACGCCACAGAGAAAGAATATTTCCCTATGAGAGCCACACTGCTCACGACGGTGCACGACTATCTCGGTTACGGATATCTCGCGGGGCACGTGGTCCACGGATTTTTTGGATGCGTCAGGTGCATGGATGACACAACGTATCGCCAGCTAGATAGAGATCCCGGGTCTTCAAAAACCGTGTTCATGGGACATCGAAGGTGGCTTCGCGATGATGACCCGTGGAGGAAACGCAAGGATCTGTTCGATGGTGAAACCGAACCCCGAAGACGCCCGCGTACGAGGAGCGGCGAGGAAATAGACCAGCTGTTGAAAAATTGGAAAGATTGCCCACTGCCGGGAAAGAAGTAAAAGGCGCCAGAGCCGGGAAAGAAGCGAAAGGCGCCAGAGCCGCTGCTGAAGGTATGGAAAACGAGGTCTGTTTTCTAGACTTGCCATACTGGAAGATCCACCATATGCCTCACAGCCTTGATGTCATGCATATCACGAAGAACGTGTGCGAGAGTCTGCTTGGTACCCTGCTCAACATGCCAGAGAGGACCAAAGATGGGCCGAAAGCAAGGGCAGACTTGAAATCAATGGGCATCAGGGAGGAGCTTCACGCTAATGATGATGATGATGAGGCGAAGCAGGACACGGAAAGTCTTCGCAAAGGAAAAAAGGCCAAGAAGACCGGAAATGACTACCCTCCCGCGTGCTTCACTCTAAGTCAGGAGGAGATCGATCAGTTTTTCACCTGCCTCGTAGGAGTAAAACTTCCTTACGATTACGTGGGAAAGATAAGAAGATACCTAGACACAGCGAAGCAAAAGTTCAGTGGGATGAAGCCTCACGACTGTCATGTGCTGATGACGCAGATACTTCCTGTTGCAATCCGTGGGATCTTGGACGCGCACGTCCGTGAAATGCTATTTGGCATATGCAACTTTTTCGACGTCATCTCTCGGAAGTCGGTTGGCGTGAGGCTTCTTACAAGGCTACAGGAAGAGATCATGGTGATACTATGCGAGCCTGAGATGTACTTCCCGCCCGCATTCTTCGACGTTATGGTGCATCTGCTGGCCCAAATCGTGGAGGATATCATCCAACTCGGGCCGACGTTCCTGCACAGTATGATGCCGTCCGAAAGGATGAATGGTGTCATCAAAGGATACGTTCGCAACATGTCACGCCCAGAGGGAAGCATAGCCAGGGGCTTTCTGACCGAAGAGTGCATCTCCTACTGCACGAATTATCTAGGCATCGAGAGCCCCGTTGGTCTGCCCGTCAACACGCACCTCGGCAGGCTCGCTGGATCAGTTCACCATGAGGGTCACCGCGAAATGCATGTCGACTTCGAGGGTCGACTCGCCGACTTTGAAAGAGCAAACCTAGTCGCGCTACAACACATAGACGTGGTCGATCCTTGGGTGGTAGAGCACAAAACCTTTATTGAGGACGTACAATGACCGAGGCCAACAGAGGACGGATGGAGATATAATCAAAGAGCACAACTCATGTTTCACGCGTTGGTTCAAGCAGAAGCTTCTGTCGTACCCTTTACATGAGGATTCTTCCGCGGCAGAACAACTCATATTTGCCTTGTCACAGGGCGCCGAGCACAACCTGATGATGTATGAGGCGTACGATATCAACGGCTACACATTCTACACCGAGGGAAAGGACATGAAGAGCGATGGGTATCAGAACTCCGGGGTAACGATGGAATCCTACACCGGTAACGACAAGGACATACACTATGGAAGGATCGAGGAGATCTGGGAGCTGAGCTACGCTGGAGAGAAGGTCCCGATGTTCTGTTTCAGATGGGCCAAGAGCGTCATAAAAGAAGACCGGTATTTCACCATCATGGTTATACCCGAAGCCAAATCCAAGACCGCGGGCGCAAACGTCACCGCAAAAAATGAGTCATGGATACTGGCTTCCCAAGTGGACCAATGCTTCTTCATTAACGACCCGCCAAAGCCCAGCCGTGTTGTCTTGAGGAGAGGCAAAAGGAAGATCATCGGAATGGATGTAGTCACCAATGAACAAGACTTCGACAAGTACAGCGACCCGAAGATGGAACATGAGAACGACGATGAAGTATCAGCATACACCACAAGAAGAAGCAGGACCACCCTACCTAAAGGACGTCCGTTCAAGAGAAGAACTCCATTTACGAAAAATAAGGGCAAGAAGATTGTGAACAGATAGCTAGCTAAGATCGATTGTATTTAAATTGTAGCCTTCATTTCTCGATTATTGTATTTCATGGGCACTTTAATTTTGAACTCATGAATGTTTTTAAATTTCATGGACACTCGATCTCGATCCCCCTTCATCTCGATCGCTATCCCACCTCGCCAGATCCGGTCCCTCTCGCCGCCGACGACCCACCGCACCCTCCCCCGCTCCACCGGCCGTCACCACCGACCCCCCGCACCCTCCCCCGCTCCACCGGCCGCCGCCGCCGACCCCCCGCACCCT
>NC_041389.1:258003944-258004584 GCF_002162155.2 Triticum dicoccoides
CCGCCCGCTCCACCTTCACAAATGAATGCAACTAAAATTGCAAAATAAAAACAAATTTGATTATATTATCAAATAACAAATTTGATGATATTTTCAAATAATAAATTTGATGATATTTTTTCATATTCATAAATATTTTCAAATAACAAATTTGTTGATATTTTTTAAAAACCTATTACTGTTTTTATAAAAAAAAAATCATATTCATTTTCTTAAGAATTATTAGATGCAACAAAAAAAAATAATAATAATAAATTACTTATGGCGCACCTCTGGCTGGTGCGCCATTGCTATATATATAAAAAGATTACTAATGGCGCACCTCCTAATGGTGCGCCATTGCAATAAAAAAAGATAACTAATGGCGCACCGGCTGGGGTGCGCCATTGCTACCTAAAAAAACATACTAATGGCATACCGCTGCGGGATGCGCCGTTAGTAAGCTGCCCCCTAGCTAATTCCTCCCTCTTCCTCTCGCCAGATCCCCTTCGTCCAGAGCCCCTCGCCAGATCCACCCGCGCTGCCCCGACGCCGCCGCCCCGACCCCCGTCGAACTCCACCCCCGCCGCCCCCGCGCCCCTCACCACCGCAGCTCCCCCGCGCCGCCGCCCCCGTGCCCCCCACCACTGCAGCTCCCCCG
>NC_041389.1:258004981-258144817 GCF_002162155.2 Triticum dicoccoides
GACTAGGAGAACCAGGAGGATCTCGCCGCCGCACGCGTCGCCATCGTGCCTCATCGCCGCTGCGAAGGTACAACCCTCCGCGCGCCCAACCCCTCCCACGGTCGGCGCGCCCCCACATTACCTCCCATGGCGGATGCGCCCCAACCCCCTCCAACCGCCAGTCCATCTCGCGGCCATGGTTGGATCCGGCCACCACCGGCCGCTATCATTCTGCCCCACCGCATCCCCCCGGCGCAGGATCCCCACCTCCTCCTACCTTCCTCCCTCACCCCGTCACCTTCCTCCCCCAACGAGCTCGCACGCACCTTGGATCCCCGGCGCCGGTGTGCCCCTTCACACCGCCCTCCCTGATGGCCGCCTCCATCACCACCCCCTCCATAGCGCGTGCGCCACCCCAGCACCTTCGCCTGAACCATCCACTGCTGCTCCCCCATCCTCTTCTACTCCATTGCCAAGCACCACCGCAGGTACGAATGAGGTCCATCGGCAACGAGGTTCTGGCAAGTTCGCCGTGCAGTTTGGGCGAGCAATTCACTTCTGTTATTGCCGCTGAACCTCCTCAAGTAGGAGTGCAGTTCTCTCTGTAGTTCTTTTTTTTAAACTTGTGCCATGCAGTTCATAATGTAAATTTGCAGTGAATTGTTTGTAATTTTATTTCTGCTGGTTGCTGCTTGCTTGCTGCTTGCTGCTTGCTTGCTTCGTGTATCATGTGCTGCTGAAGATGAGTAGTTGTAGGAAGATGATGCATAGTAGTTTTATGTTGTTGTAGTAGTTGTAGGATGTTATTGTAGTTGAAGTTGCAGGAGTAGATAATGGAGTACTACCAATTTACTGTTAGTAAAGATGTTGAACAAACAACTGTTGTTTACTCTAGTGATAGGAGTAGTAGTGGTGGCCATCTAGTTGGACTACTACTGCTAGGACTTGCTCCAGATTTTAGGATTTCTTTTCTTTTAGGATTTATTTTCTTCTAGGACTAAATTGTTGTAGTATGTGTGGTGCCGTGAAGTACTCCATTTTAGACACAAAGCACTGTGTTGTGGAGTACCCCAACCAGTTGAGTGGAATATTTCCAGTAGTTAGAATACTTCCATTAGGGCATCTCCATTGCATAGCCGCTTATGTAGGCGCTTAAGGCTTAAAAATAAAACTTTGTCCGCCCTTCATACTTCCATTAGGGCATCTCCATTGCATACTTTGTCTTGCTGATTAGACTACGAAATACTAAAATCTAAGTCAAATCGTTTGCTTACATCTCCCAGGTTACAGGACTTCTGAAGTTATTTTACTTGTTGACGAGAAAGAAAACAGAGTTAAACTGCTGATTGTCAAGGTAGTGGTCAGTACTACATGCTTGTTCTCGTTTAATATTGGTTGATTTCTCAAATATATTCTATGCATGTCTTGTTTTCTGGTATGATAATGCTTACCTAAGGTTTTTATTATTTTGCTGTTGTGATTGTTTTTTGAGCTCTTTCTTTTTCATTTCCTACTATCCTTATCCTAATTATCTTAAATTGTTATGCTGTGTGTAACAGGATTAGATCTTGGATTTGCTAGTGGACTTTGGGAGTTTCTTAGCCAGCTTGGTGACTCCATATTTTTCACTATTTCAGCAAGTCTTTTGTAAGCATTAAACTTTCAGCACTACATTTTTATCTTATGTGTACATCTGTTTGCTTCCAATTGCTATATATGTATTGTTGTTACTAAAAATGATGAAGCTCCTGTCAATTGCTATACATATATATGTGTATGATGATCCTCCTTTCCTAAAAGTGAGATTGCCATATGTAGTTCAGAACTGACCTAGCTAAGGTTGTTTTCCTACTGAATGATGATATTATTATGATGATATTTTCCTACTTATTATATTTTGTACCTGTGTACTAGCACTGTGTCATATTCTTCCATTACAAGTAGTACAAGGCTAGTACTAGTAGTGCTACTCTCTTACTACCAGTGACAGTCTATCGAGGTCATTAACTCCAACTCAAGTGGGCATAATTCTCTGCAGTAGTATAGCACTTGCAGTAGTATGGCACTTGCAGTAGTATGGCACTTGCAGTAGTGGTGCCTACGCAAGATACAGTTCAGATTTGATTAGTTCCGTAAATTAGTATGACCACAGATTTGTATAGTTTCAGAGATTTGTATGACCAAAGATACAGTTCAAATTTGATTAGTTCCATAAATTTGTATGACCAAATATATATTTCAGATTTGTATAGTTTTAGAGATTTGTATGACCAAAGATACAGTTCAGATTTGAATTGTTTCAGAAATTTGTATGACCAGAGATACAGTTCAGATTTGAATTGTTTTAGAAATTGGTATGACCAAAGATGTTGTTGTATAGAAATGGGCTGCTGTAGAACTGTTCTTCATCTTTACAGTGCTGTTGTATAGAAATATGCTGAATTTTCTGCTCTGATTGTTGCTCAAAGAAATTTAGCAAAAAATGGGGTCCTGGGAGACGTCGCTGCTGCTTGAGGCCCTTGAGAGGCCCTTCGTGTCATGATGGTCTTGCAGGTACCCCGAGAGGCCGTTGAGTTTGCCGGAATGTCGATTAACTTCCATTCCGGAAAATTCGGGTACTCCATATGTCCTATTTTCAGCAAAGGTCATGCTGAAATTTTCTGTGAATTTTAGCATGACTTTGCTAAAAATCGGACATATGGGGTACTTGCTACTAATGCATGGGCCGTGGTATCTTAGTACTTAATTCAGTAGGATCAACTGCCCCTTTATTCTTGCTGCATTAAACCATAGGTGGCAATAGAGCCAAGTGATTAGGCCCAACTTAGAATTCTCCTTAGCAACGATAAACCCTAGATGATAAACCCAACATAGGTGGCAATAGAGCCAAGTGATTAGTGCCAAGTGATTAGGCCCAACCTAGGGTGCCTCGGCATCGATAAACCCTAAATGATGAAAACTTAACTTAGCATTTAGGGTGCCTCGGCGTCGACGAGAACCTAAATGATGTATGCTTAGGCTTTTAGGGTGCCTCAGCATCGACAAACCCTAAATGATAAAAGCTTAGCTTTTAGGATGCCTCGGTGTCGACAAACCCTAAATGATGAGACCATGATCTTGTTCCTTGACAATAACCAACTTTTTGACCAAACTTTTTTCCTATTTAGAGCGAAACATGGCCCACAACGATGAGACCAGCGGTTGGGGCGGTAAGCAATTCTGGGAGCTGTCCCAGGAGTTGGAGGAAGAACCTCACCGCTATGAGGACGCCGTGGAAGACACCGATCCTGACTACACAACCCCTAGTGGCGTCGGGGATGACACCACTGATGGTGCCGCCGAGGATGCCACCACTGATGATGGCGGCGCACGCACAGATGGCAGCCAATCGAAGAGGCAACGGAAGGACCGGCGCCCGAACGTGCTCGGCACCGTCAAGGAGGAATTTACTGAAGTGAACTCCGACGAGCATCCGACGGCGCCCAAAGAAGTAGTCAAGGGGTACTCGGTTCAGCTCGGGTGCATTCTCCGGAGCACCGTCTCGATCAACACCGAGAACCTAAGGCATAAGGACCGAGGGAATTTGTGCAGCCTCCTCTTCATGAAGCTGCACAAACGATACAAGGTCCCCGCTGAATTTGCAAACACACGCCTCTTAGGGAACAAAGTGAACAGTGCCGCCCTCACGAGGATGAGCACGGCCCTCTCTACTTGGAGAAGCATGATCAAGGCAATGATTGAAAAAGGTGATAGTTATGAGAAGATCAAGGCGAAATATCCTTTGATGAGCGAAGATGACTACAAGGAGTTCAAGATCAAGTGCGAGAGCAGCGAAACCTCCGAATCAAGTCAGTGGGGGAAAGAAATGCGGCAGTTGAACTTAGGGGTCCACCAACTCGGTCTCGGCGGTTACAGAGTGGCGGAGCCTATATGGACAAGGAGGACGCGGAGCGTGCCGAGCAAGGCCTACCGCCCCGCTTCGAGAAATACCGTGACAAGCAGACCAGGAACTTTCTCAGGGCCCGGTACAAGGAGGACCCGGTAACAAAGGAGCTTACCACGGATCCGAAGACTAGGGCGCTCGAGCTTGTTCTAGTAAGGAATACACCCCCGCCTAATTAGCTCCATATGGTTGCATTCTAATTAATCCCCAATATTTCTAAATGGTTCACGTTCCTACCGCAGGATACTGAAAGCAGTAGCGCGGGGTCGTCTCAGAGCTCCCCCTTCGACACCCCTTTAAATAGGGCGTTGAACGTAATGAAAAACAAGGATAAGCTCAATAAGCCGATGTCAGTTGGTCGTGTGGCCGGAAAAGGCTTGTCCACAAAATGGTCGTCATACTATACCGCTGGTGGGCGAAAGGAGAAAAAGACCAGCTTGGAAAGCCAGTCGCGCGAGGTTGAAGCACTCAAGGCACAAGTGGCGTGGATTCCGGAGATTTTCCAAGAGCAAGTGCAACAACAACTGGGAATGACGCTCACCGCCATGGTGCCTACGTTGATTCAAAGGCTGACGATGTGGATTGCGGGCGGCCAACAGGGGCCTCCCCCGGTTCCCAGCTTCACGGCCAGCAACTCGCACAACGCGCAGGCGGCACCATTGGTGTCTCCGGCGGTGCCATTGGTGTCTCCGGCGGCGCCATTGGTGTCTCCGGTGGAGGCGGTATTCGTGTCTCCGGTGCCAGCACGGGCATTGGAGCTTAATGCACCCGGGTGTACGCCGGCCGGCACATCGCCAGCAAGCGGCCCCTCCGTCAGTTGCACGCCCACCGTTGGCGGTGCCTCGACATTAGCCGAGCTCGACGGCATCACGGTAACTAAGCCTCTCGGCCGATGACTTCATCTCCTTGCCTTTGACTGGGTATCCCTGACGCCCTACATGTTTTCGCAGGGCACCGCCGACATTCCTTGCACTCTCCTGCACTTCATGGGCGGCAAGTTGGTCGATGTCGCCAAGGGCAGAATTTTTGAACCGGGCAACCCCGTGTTCCACGGTAATCCGATGCCACCCACCTTCTATAGGGTTGAACTGGTTCAGGTGCTGCCAGGCTGCGACGAGTTGTTACCTCCGATTCGACCCGCTGGGGCCGACAAAGAAGATGAGATGACCCTCAGCGCATGCGTAAGCTGGCCCCTGCTTTGGCCGAAGAGCCAGATTCATTTGGGGGCGGGGGACACCACCCCACAGACAAGACCGCCAGTCGTGCCGGCGCCAAGCCATGGTAAGAACGTCGCAATGCTACCGGACATGCCGGACATCCCTATGGCACATGATCTGGACATGCATATGGCACAGGATCCGGACGACGACGACGACGATGATGGTACATTTACCAATGTCGATAAGTACTTTGCCGAACATGGGTACGCTGATGAGTTCTGCGGGCCTCCTTCTCAAGAACCCAACCAAGACGACCGCGATCTAGCTGGTACGGCAGAGATATCCAATTGCAACAGGCGTCGTCTGGCGTTCAGTTCTCAGGAGACGCCTCCAGCTCCCGCCTTCACCGAGCCTCAGATAGCTGAGGTGCGAAATATTATCAGCCCCAACACGCTCAAGAAGGTGGTCTGTGAGCAGAACTCGGTCCCATTACAGCAGATCAAGAAGAAGGGACGGAAACTGAAGACTAACAAGCGCGCCGGTGCGAGCCAGCCGACACCGAGTACGATCCATGCTCAGGACGGGCCACCTTCACATAAGGATATCTCGAGGAGGGTGCATGTGGCGGGTAGGGCGATGCTACCGCTAAATATGCTCAATGCTGCAACCGGTGCTATGCAGAGTCTGCATGACAGTGCTCTTTCTTTGGAGAAGCGGCGTCTCTCCCAGAATGATGTGGCATACCCAGTTTTCGTGGCCAAGGTGCCAGAGGGCAAGGGCTTTGTGGATGGCTCCATCGAGGGTACGATCATCCTGCGGTTTGATGACATCTTTGCTATGTTTAACCTTCATCCGATGCACTACACCTTTGTTCGGCTGTTTTCGCTAAGTATGGAGATGCGGATCATTCGAGACAAGACCTCGGACATCGTGATAGTCAACCCCTTCTACATGCGTGCCAAGATCTTGGGCAGCGCTGGGGACCGGCAAGTCGCGAGTTCACACCTCGAAGGCATCATTCTGGCAAACCCAGATAAGGATAACTTCCTCGTGCCTTACTTTCCCGATTAAGTCATCCCCTCACCACCCCGTAACATATGATTTCTTAGATTTTGATCGTTCTTTTTTTTTCTAACATTCCGTGTTCTGTGCAGTGACACACATTGCACACTCATCCTCTTAAGCCCGAAATATTCCACGGCCACGTATTTCGACCCGGACCGTGACTCCAAGATAGACTACACAAATATCAAGAAAGTTCTTGATGGTGCTCTCCCCAGCTACGCCAAATCTGGAGGCACCTTTAAGAAGCCAGTTCGTACGTACGGCAGGCACGTGTTCACCCACAATACAATGTTCCCCTGCGTCAAGCAGCCGCCTGGTAGTCAGAAGGATGCCTACTATGCCCTCCATCACATGCGGGCGATCGTACGGGACCATAATCACCTTCTGCTACCAAATAATGTCAAAGATTGGGCCGCAAGCTTGGCGGCAAAGCAGGACGCGGACCTCCGACAAGAATTCTTTCGCATCCAGTCGGAGTTTGCAGAAATCATCCATCAAGATGTCCTTCGTACCTCGGGGCAGTTCTACCTCAGATATCAACCGTCCAACAGTGAGATAGATACAACGCTACAAATGCAGGCTAACAACGCCCGTGACTTCATGACCATCACGAAAGACGGCGACTTCATCCACGCTCCGGTCCCATGAGTCGAGTCGAAAGTAGTGATGCTATTTGTAGTTCTGAAACATCGATTAGCTCATGTTGTAATTAAACTTTAATGAACTTGTATGTCTCTTTGGTTTGGACAGTCGTTCAATGTAGATGTAATCGATGCTATTTATTAGTAGGACCATGAATCGTGTTATTAATGTCTTGCTTTTCTCTTCCGATCCTTTTGTTGCATACTTATATATTGCTTATGTATTGTCTGTTGTTTGGCTTGTGCATAGATATGCCGTCGTATGTCGTGTACAAGGGTAAGGTTCCCGGAGTCTACGACGACTGGGAGAAGTGTCGGAGACAGGTTCACCGTTTCAGTGGTAACAGTTACAAAGGGTACACCACTAGAGCGGAGGCGGAATCTAGATACGCCCGCTATCTAGCGGGAGAGAGGAGGGAGCGTTGGAGGAACCGGATGAAGACCAGTTTCATCGCGATGATGCTCATCGTGATGACCGCAGCTCTCTTCTATGTGGTGGTAGTTTAGATGATCGATATCGACTTGTAATGTGAAGACAAACTCGCTACTCGCGGTCTCCGAGACTTGTAATGTTCTGTCTTTGTTCGGTCTTTTGAATTCGGAGACTAATATGATGAATTGTATTCGGAGACTAATCTTCTATTGTATTCGATGAATCTGCTGTTGCTGTGTGGTGTTGTCTATATTCTGTCCAATAATACATTTTGTAACCTCTGCAAAAATAAAAATAAAAAGTAAAAAACCCTAATATTCATACTAATGGCGCATCACCACAAAGTGCGCCATTAGTATGCCTAAGGATAGTAATGGCGCATCACCCTACAGTGCGCCATTAGTATGCCAAAGGATACTAATGGCGCATCATACCACAGTGTTCCATTAGTATGCCAAAGCACCTGGGTAAATATGGCCCCCTGGGAGGCATACTAATGGCGCACCGTGGGCTATACTAATGGCGCACCTGTGGTGATCCAAATGGCGCACCGTGGGCTATACAAAGTGCGCCATTAGTATGCCTAAGGATAGTAATGGCGCAGCGTTTAAGAGAACGGGGTTGATGGAGTCATACTCGTCGTGATCCAAATCACCGATGATCCTAGCGCCGAACGGACGGCACCTCCGCGTTCAACACACGTACGGAGCATTGACGTCTCTCCTTCTTGATCCAGCAAGGGGAAAGGAGAGGTTGAGGAAGAGAGCTCCAACAGCAGCACGACGACGTGGTGGTGATGGAGTGGCAGTGCTCCGACAGGGCTTCGCCAAGCTCTTAATCGGAGGAGGAGAGGTGTTGGGGAGGGGAGGGGCTGCACCTTGGATGTGGTGTGCAGCCCTCCCCTCGCCCCTCTATTTATAGGGGAAGGGGGAAGGGGGCCGGGCCCCTTTAGATGAGATCTAGAGGGGGGTGGCGGCCAAGGGGAGGGGTCTTGCCCCCCAAGCAAAAGGGGGGCACCCCCTCTAGGGTTCCCCCCCAAACCCTAGGCGCATGGGCCCAAGGGGGGATGCGCCCAGACCTCCAGGGGCTAGTTCCCTGCCCACTATGGCCCATGAGGCCCTCCGAGATAGGTGGCCCCTCCCGGTGGACCACCGGAACCCCTCCGGTGGCCCCGATACAATACCGATATGCCCCCGAACTTTTCCGGTGACCGTATGACAACTTCCCATATATAAATCTTCACCTCCGGACCATTCCAGAACTCCTCGTGATGTCCGGGATCTCATCCGGGACTCCAAACAACATTCGGTAATCACTCACAAGTCTTCCTAATAACCCTAGCACCACCGAACCTTAAGTGTGTAGACCCTACGGGTTTGGGAATCATGCAGACATGACCGAGACAGCTCTCCGGCCAATAACCAACAACGGGATCTGGATACCCATGTTGGCTCCCACATGTTCCATGATGATCTCATCGGATGAACCACGATGTCAAGGATTCAAGCAATCTCGTATACAATTCCTTGTGTCAATCGGTACGTTACTTGCCCGGGATTCGATCATCGGTATCCCAATACCTCATTCAATCTCGTTACCGGCAAGTCACTTTAATCATACCATAATGCATGATCCCATGACCAACCACTTGGTCACATTGAGCTCATTATGATGATGCATTACCGAGTGGGCCTAGAGATACCTCTCCGTCATACCGAGTGACAAATCCCAGTCTCGATCCGTGTCAACCCAACGGACGCTTTCGGAGATACCTGTAGTATACATTTATAGCCACCCAGTTACGTTGTGACGTTTGGTACACCCAAAGCACTCCTACGGTATCCGGGAGTTACACGATCTCATGGTCTAAGGAAATGATACTTGACATTAGAAAAGCTCTAGCAAACGAACTACACGATCTTGTGCTATGCTTAGGATTGGGTCTTGTCCATCACATCATTCTCCCAAATGATGTGATCCCGTTATCAATGACATCCAATGTCCGTGGTCAGGAAACCGTAACCATCCATTGATCAACGAGCTAGTCAACTAGAGGCTTACTAGGGACATGTTGAGGTCTATGTATTCACACATGTATTACGATTTCCAGATAACACAATTATAGCATGAACAGTAGACAATTATCATGAACAAGGAAATATAATAATAACCATTTTATTATTGCCTCTAGGGCATATTTCCAACAGTATCCCACTTGCACTAGAGTCAATAATCTAGTTACATTGTGATGAATCGAACACCCATAGAGTTCTGGTGTTGATCATGTTTTGCTCGCGGAAGAGGTTTAGTCAACGGATCTGCGACATTCAGATCCATATGCACTTTGCAAATATCTATGTCTCCATCTTGAACATTTTCACGAATGGAGTTGAAGCGACGCTTGATGTGCTTGGTCTGCTTGTAAAACCTGGGCTCCTTGGCAAGAGCAATGGCTCCAGTGTTGTCATAGAAGAGAGACATCGGCCCCGACGCATTGGGAATAACTCCTAGGTCGGTAATGAACACCTTCATCCAGGTTGCTTCATGTGCTGCCTTCGAGGCTGCCATGTATTCCGCTTCACATGTAGATCCTGCCACGACGCTTTTCTTGCAACTGCACCAGCTTACTGCCCCATCATTCAAAATATACACGTATCCGGTTTGTGACTTAGAGTCATCCAGATCTGTGTCAAAGCTAGCGTCGACGTAACCCTTTACGACGAGCTCTTCGTCACCTCCATAAACGAGAAACATATCCTTAGTCCTTTTCAGGTACTTCAGGATATTCTTGACCGCTGTCCAGTGTTCCATGCCGAGATTACTTTTGTACCTTCCTACCAAACTTACGGCAAGGTTTACATCAGGTCTGGTACACAGCATGGCATACATAATAGACCCTATGGCCGAGGCATAGGGGATGACACTCATCTTTTCTCTATCTTCTGCCGTGGTTAGGCATTGAGCCGAGCTCAATTTCACACCTTGCAACACAGGCAAGAAGCCCTTCTTGGACTGATCCATATCGAACTTCTTCAATATCTTATCAAGGTATGTTCTTTGTGAAAGACCTATGAGGTGTCTCGATCTATCTCTATAGATCTTGATGCCTAATATGTAAGCAGCTTCTCCAAGGTCCTTCATTGAAAAACACTTATTCAAGTAGGCCTTAATGTTGTACAAGAGTTCTATATCATTTCCCATCAACAGTATGTCATCCACATATAATATGAGAAATGCTACACATCTCCCACTCACTTTCTTGTAAACGAAGGCTTCTCCATAAGTCTGCATAAAACCAAACGCTTTGATCATTTCATCAAAGCGAATGTTCCAACTCCAAGATGCTTGCACCAGCCCATAGATGGAGCGTTGGAGCTTGCATACCTTGTTAGCATTCTTAGGATCGACAAAACCTTCCAGCTGCATCATATACAATTCTTCCTTAAGGAAGCCATTAAGGAATGCCGTTTTGACGTCCATTTGCCATATCTCATAATCGTAGAATGCGACAATTGCTAACATAATTCGGACGGACTTCAGCTTTGCTACGGGTGAGAAGGTCTCATCGTAGTCAACCCCTTGAACTTGTCGATAACCCTTAGCACCAAGTCGAGCTTTATAGATTGTAACATTACCATCCGCGTCCGTCTTCTTCTTAAAGATCCATTTATTTTCTATCGCTCGCCGATCATCGGGCAAGTCTATCAAAGTCCATACTTTGTTTTCATACATGGATCCTATCTCGGATTGCATGGCTTCAAGCCATTTGTTGGAATCTGGGCCCGCCATCGCTTCTTCATAGTTCGAAGGTTCATCGTTGTCTAACAACATGATTTCCAGGACAGGGTTGCCATACCATTCTGGTGTGGAACGTGTCCTTGTGGACCTTCGAAGTTCAGTAGCAACTTGATTCGAAGTACCTTGATCATCATCATTAACTTCCTCTCTAGTCGACGCAAGCACCACAGGAACATCTTCCTGAGCTACGCTACTTTCCGGTTCAAGAGGCAGTACTTCATCAAGTTCTACTTTCCTCCCACTTATTTCTTTCGAGAGAAACTCTTTCTCTAGAAAGGACCCGCTCTTGGCAACAAAGATCTTTCCTTCGGATCTAAGGTAGAAGGTATACCCAATGGTTTCCTCAGGGTATCCTATGAGGACGCATTTTTCCGACTTGGGTTGGAGCTTTTCAGGTTGAAGTTTCTTGACATAAGCATCGCATCCCCAAACTTTTAGAAACGACAGCTTAGGTTTCTTCCCAAACCATAATTCATACGGTGTCGTCTCTACGGATTTAGACGGTGCCCTATTTAAAGAAAATGTAGCTATCTCTAGAGCGTATCCCCAAAATGATAGCGGTAAATCGGTGAGTGACATCATAGATCGCACCATATCTAATAGAGTGTGATTACGACGTTCGGACACACCATTACGCTGAGGTGTTCCAGGCGGCGTGAGTTGTGAAACGATTCCACACTTCCTTAAGTGCATACCAAACTCGCGACTTAAATATTCTCCCCCACGATCTGATCGTAAGAACTTTATTTTTTGGTCACGTTGATTCTCTACCTCATTCTGAAATTCCTTGAACTTTTCAAAGGTCTCAGACTTGTGTTTCATCAAGTAGACATAGCCATATCTACTTAAGTCATAAGTGAGGGTGAGAATGTAACGATAGCCACCGCGAGCCTCAACACTCATTGGACCGCACACATTAGTATTTATAATTTCCAATAAGTTGGTTGCTCACTCCATTGTTCCGGAGAACGGAGTCTTGGTCATTTTGCCCATGAGGCATGGTTCGCACGTGTCAAATGATTCGTAATTAAGATACTCCAAAAGTCCATCAACATGGAGCTTCTTCGTACGTTTGACACCAATGTGACCAAGGTGGCAGTGCCACAAGTATGTGGGACTATCGTTATCAACCTTACATATTTTGGTATTCACACTATGAATATGTGTAACATCACGTTCGAGATTCATCAAGAATAAACCATTGACCAGCGGGGCATGACCATAAAACATATCTCTCATATAAATGGAACAACTATTATTCTCGGATTTAAATGAGTAGCCATCTCGTATTAAACGAGATCCAGATACTATGTTCTGGCACTAAATAACAATTATTGAGGTTTAAAACTAATCTCGTAGGTAAATGTAGAGGTAGCGTGCCGACGGCGATCACATCGACCTTGGAACCATTCCCCACGCGCATCATCACCTTGTCCTTCGCCAGTCTCCGCTTATTCCACAGCTCCTGTTTTGAGTTACAAATATGAGCAACCGCACCGGTATCAAATACCCAGGAGCTACTACGAGTACGGGTAAAGTACACATCAATTACATGTATATCACATATACCTTTGGTGTTGCCGGCCTTCTTGTCCGCTAAGTACTTGGGGCAGTTCCGCTTCCAGTGTCCGCTTCCCTTGCAATAAAAGTACTCAGTCTCAGGTTTGGGTCCATGCTTTGGCTTCTTCCCGACAACTGGCTTATTGGGCGCGGCAACTCCCTTGCCGTCCTTCTTGAAGTTCGTCTTACCCTTGCCTTTCTTGAAACTAGTGGTTTTATTGACCATCAACACTTGATGTTCCTTTTTGATCTCCACCTCCACTGATTTCAGCATTGAAAATACCTCAGGAATGGTTTTCACCGTCCCCTGCATATTGTAGTTCATCACAAAGCTCTTGTAGCTAGGTGGGAGCGACTGGAGGACTCTATCAATGACCGCGTCATCCGGGAGATTAACTCCCAGTCGAGACAAGCGGTTGTGCAACCCAGACATTTTGAGTATGTGCTCGCTGACAGAACCATTCTCCTCCATCTTACGACTGTAGAACTTGTCGGAGACTTCATATCTCTCGACCCAGGCATGAGCTTGGAAAACCATTTTCAGCTCCTGGAAAATCTCATATGCTCTGTGCTGCTCAAACGCTTTTGGAGCCCCAGTTCTAAGCTGTAAAGCATGCCGCATTGAACCAGGGAGTAATCATGACTACGCGACTGCCAGGCGTTCATAACGTCTTGAGTTGCTGGGAAAACGGGTGCTTCACCTAGCGGTGCATCTAGGACATATGGTTTCTTGGAAGCTATGAGGATGATCCTCAAGTTCCGGACCCAGTCCGTATAGTTGGTGCCATCGTCTTTCAGCTTGGTTTTCTTTAGGAACGCGTTGAAGTTGAGGGCAACATTAGCGTGGGCCATTTGATCTACAAGACATATTGCAAAAGTTTTAGACTAAGTTCATGATAATTAAGTTCATCTAATAAAATTATTTAATGACCTCCCACTCAGATAGACATCCCTCTAGTCATCTAAGTGATACATGATCCGAGTCAACTAGGCCATGTCCGATCATCACGTGAGACGGACTAGTCATCATCGGTGAACATCTTCATGTTGATCGTATCTTCTATACGACTCATGTTTGACCTTTCGGTCTCTTGTGTTCCGAGGCCATGTCTGTACATGCTAGGCTCATCAAGTTAACCTAAGTGTTTTGCATGTGTAAATCTGGCTTACACCCGTTGTATGTGAACGTTAGAATCTATCACACCCGATCATCACGTGGCGCTTCGAGAAAATGAACTTTCGCAACGGCGCACAGTTAGGGGGAACACTTTCTTTAAATTATTATGAGGGATCATCTTATTTATGCTACCATCGTTCTAAGCAAATAAGATGTAAAACATGATAAACATCACATGCAATCAAATAGTGACATGATATGGCCAATATCATTTTGCTCCTTTTGATCTCCATCTTCGGGGCGCCATGATCATCATCGTTACCGGCATGACACCATGATCTCCATCATCATCATCTCCATCATCATGTCTTCATGAAGTTGTCACACCAACAATTACTTCTACTACTATGGCTAACAGTTTAGCAATAAAGTAAAGTAATTACATGGCATTATTCAATGACACGCAGGTCATAAGAAAAATAAAGACAACTCCTATGGCTCCTGCCGGTTGTCATAGTCATCGACATGCAAGTCGTGATTCCTATTACAAGAACATGATCAATCTCATACATCACATATATATATCATTCATCACATCCTTTTGGCCATATCACATCACATGGCACATGCTGCAAAAACAAGTTAGACGTCCTCTAATTGTTGTTGCATGTTTTTTACGTGGCTGCTATAGGTTTCTAGCAAGAACGTTTCTTACCTACGCCAAAACCACAACGTGATATGCCAATTTCTATTTACCCTTCATAAGGACCCTTTTCATCGAATCCGATCCAACTAAAGTGGGAGAGACAGACACCCGCTAGCCACCTTATGCAACTAGTGCATGTCAGTCGGTGGAACCTGTCTCATGTAAGCGTACATGTAAAGTCGGTCCAGGCCGCTTCATCCCACGATGCCGCCGAAACAAGATAAGACTAGTAGTGGCAAGTAAATTGACAAAATCAACGCCCACAACAATCTTGTGTTCTACTCGTGCATAGAAACTACGCATAAACCTGGCTCTGATACCACTGTTGGGGATCGTTGCAGAAAATAAAAAATTCCTACGCATCACCAAGATCAATCTATGGAGTCATCTAGCAACGAGAGAGAGGAGTGCATCTACATACCCTTGTAGATCGCGAGCGGAAGCGTGCAAGAGAACGGGGTTGATGGAGTCGTACGCGTCGTGATCCAAATCACCGATGATCCTAGTGCCAAACGGATGGCACCTCCGCGTTCAACACACGTACGGAGCGATGACGTCTCCTCCTTCTTGATCCAGCAAGGGGAAAGGAGAGGTTGAGGAAGAGAGCTCCAACAGCAGCACGACGGCGTGGTGGTGATGGAGTGGCAGTGCTCCGACAGGGCTTCGCCAAGCTCTTAATTGGAGGAGAGGTGTTGGGGAGGGGAGGGGCTGCGCCTTGGATGTGGTGTGCAGCCCTTCCCTCGCACCTCTATTTATAGGGGAAGGGGGAAGGGGGCCGGCCCCCTCTAGATGAGATCTAGAGGGGGGGCGGCACCCAAGGGGAGGGGGCTTGCCCCCTAAGCAAGGGGGGGGGGAGCCCCCTCTAGGGTTCCCCCCAAACCCTAGGCGCATGGGCCCAAGGGGGGATGCGCCCATCCCTCCAGGGGCTAGTTCCCTGCCCACTACGGCCCATGAGTCCCTTCGAGAGAGGAGGCACCTCCCGGTGGACCCCCGGAACCCCTTTGGTGGCCCTGGTACAATACCGATATGCCCCCGAACTTTTCCGGTGACCGTATGACAACTTCCCATATATAACTCTTCACCTCCGGACCATTCCGAAACTCCTCATGATGTCCGGTATCTCATCCGGGACTCCGAACAACATTCAGTAATCACTCACAAGTCTTCCTAATAACCCTAGCGTCACCAAACCTTAAGTGTGTAGACCCTACGGGTTCGGGAATCATGCAGACATGACCGAGACAGCTCTCCAGCCAATAACCAACAGCGGGATCTGGATACCCATGTTGGCTCCCATATATTCCATGATGATCTCATCGGATGAACCACGATGTCAAGGATTCAAGCAATCCCGTATATAATTCCCTTTGTTAATCGCTACGTTACTTGCCCGGGATTCGATCGTCGGTATCCCAATACCTCGTTCAATCTCGTTATCGGCAAGTCACTTTACTCGTACCGTAATGCATGATCCCGTGACCAACCACTTGGTCACATTGAGCTCATTATGATGATGCATTACCGAGTGGGCCCAGAGATACCTCTCCGTCATACGGAGTGACAAATCCCAGTCTCGATCCGTGTCAACCCGACAGACACTTTCGGAGATACCTATAGTATACCTTTATAGCCACCTAGTTACGTTGTGACGTTTGGTACACCCAAAGCACTCCTACGGTATCTGGGAGTTACACAATCTCATGGTCTAAGGAAATGATACTTGACATTAGAAAAGCTCTAGCAAACGAACTACACGATCTTGTGCTATGCTTGGGATTGATTCTTGTCCATCACATCATTCTCCCAATGATGTGATCCCGTTATCAATGACATCCAATGTCCATGGTTAGGAAACCGTAACCATCCATTGATCAATGAGCTAGTCAACTAGAGGCTCACTAGGGACATGTTCTGGTCTATGTATTCACACATGTATTACGATTTCCAGATAACACAATTATAGCATGAACAATAGACAATTATCATGAACAAGGAAATATAATAATAACCATTTCATTATTGCCTCTAGGGCATATTTCCAACAGGGATTTCACATGAGTTCTCGGCTACGTACACGCCTCAACAAAATGGAGTTGCTCAGAGGAAGAACCGGACGCTCATCAAAATGGCGAGAACGATGCTTGATGAGTACAAGAAGCCAAAACACTTTTGGGCGGAAGCGGTTGAGACAGCTTGCCATGCAACGAATCATCTATATCTTCACAAGCTACTCCGCAAGACAGCATACGAGCTTCTCACTGGTAACAAACCCCAGGTTGGATACTTTCGGGTGTTCGGCTCAAAGTGCTACATTCTTGATAAGCATCGTTGTTCGAAGTTTGCTCCTAAATCTCATGAAGGTTTCCTACTCGGTTATGGATCAAACTCTCACACTTACCGTGTCTACAACAATTTCACCTGAAAGGTTGAAGAGACGGTAGATGTGAAGTTTGATGAATCTAACGGCTCACAAGTAGAGAAATTGATAATTGATGTAGGTGACAAAGATCCTCCGGAAGCAATCCAAGACTTGTCTATTGGCAAGATCCATCCAACAGAGGTGAAGGAGAGTACCTCGTCTATCCAAGTGGAAGCTTCTACCTCACGACAAGGTGAACCATGAGTTGACTCGGAGGCATCCATGAGTGGGACACACCAAGATGAAGGAAACAAGGAAGTACACCAAGATGAACCTCATCAACCTCCTTCTCCACCTCCACAAGAGAACAACAACACAAACAACGAAGAAGGCCAAGAGGAAGAACAAGATGATGAAGAAGATGTTCCACCCCGACCCAAACAAAAGTTCTCACATGTTAGAGCAAGAGTCTCAAGAGATCATCCCGTCGAACAAATCTTTGATGATATTCAAACCGAGAGAATTACTCGCTCTAAAACTCGGTTGGCTAATTTTGAGAACATTACTCATTCATTTCTAGCATTGAACCTATGAAGGTTGAAGATGTTCTTGATGATCCGGATTGTATAAATGCCACAAAGAGATACACAACTTTGAGAGGAATCAAGTGTGGACGTTGGTTGAAAAGCCTGATGAGAAGCACAATGTCATTGGAACCAAATGGGTGTTTCAGAACAAGCAAGATGAAGATGGACAAGTTGTATGCAACAAGGCTCGCCTCGTTGCTCAAGGCTACACTCAAGTCGAAGGTATGGACTATGGTGAGACATATGCCCTCGTTGCTAGACTTGAGTCCATTCGCATCTTACTTGCTTATGCCATTCATCATGACATCACCTTATATCAAACAGACATAAAAAGTGTTTTTCTTAATGGTGAAATTGAGGAGGAAGTTTATGTTAAATAACCTCCCAGCTTTGTTAATCCTAAGAAACCCGACCATGTTTACAAACTTCACAAAGCTCTTTATGGTCTTAAACAAGATCCTAGAGCGTGGTATAAATGCTTGACTAAGTTCCTTATTGATAAAGGCTTTGAAATTGGTAAAATTGATTCTACACTATTTACTAAAAGGGTTAATGGTGAATTATTTGTGTGCCAAATTTATGTGGATGATATCATATTTGGTTCGACTAACCCTCATTTTAGTGAAAAGTTTGGAAAGCTAACGTCGGAGAAATTTGAGATGTCTATGATGAGTGAACTCAAGTTCTTTATTGGTTTGCAAATCAAGCAAAATAAGGATGGTACCTTTGTTTCCCAAACGAAGTATACCGAGGACTTATTCAACAAGTTCAACATGCAAGAATGCAAAGGTATGAATACACCCATGCCTACTAGTGGACATCTTGACTTGAATAAGGATGGCGAACCGGTTGACCAAAAGGTTTACCACTCTATGATTGGTTCATTGTTATATCTATGTGCCTCCCGTCCCGATATTATGCTAACTGTGTGCATGTGTGCACGATATTAAGCGGCCCCCAAAGAATGTCATCTTAAGGATGTGAAAAGGATAGTGAGATACTTACTTCGTACACCAAATTTTGGCATTTGGTATCCTAAGAGGTCTTCTTTTGATCTTGTTGGCTACTCTGATTCGGACTATGCCGGTGACAAGGTTGATACAAAGTCCACTTTGGGTACTTGTCAATTTCTTGGTAGGTCTCTTGTGTCTTGGTCCTCCAAGAAAAAAAACTCGGTATCCTTATCCACCGCCGAAGCGGAATACATTGCCGCCGGTTCATGTTGTGCTCAATTACTTTGGATGACCCAAAATCTTAAAGATTATGGGGTATATGTGAACATGTTCCATTGCTTTGTGACAATGAAAGTGCTATTAAGACTGCTCACAATCCCGTGCAACATTCTCGAACTAAGCATATTGAAGTTCGTCATCATTTCATTCAAGATCATGTTGCTAAAGGGGATATTGATCTTAAACGTTTTCGTACCGATAAGCAATTGGCGGATATATTCACCAAACTGCTTGATGAGAACGTGTTTTGCCGTTTGAGAGGTGAATTGAGCATTATTGATGCCTTAAACTTGGAGTAGTAACTCCATTTGGATGCATGCAAGGCATGAGCGTTCCTTTAACTAATCCTTGATATTTCTCTTACGATGATGATCATATGTCTTGGATATTCTTATACTCTTGCATGCTATCTAACTCTTGTAGGTACTTGGATAAGCCCAACTCTACGAGATTGCAACTCAATCACATACTAAGCAATCTCTACATCTCCAAGTCTCTACAATATGGTGGTTGAAGACAAGGAAGCACGAATCCTTTCAATATATCCTTTGACAATTTCTTTATATCAAATTTCATGATTGTCATTTTGGATACACAAGTGATCTTCCTTGCAAGACTAACCCATGTAGGTAGATGAACTCCAACTACAAGTGGTGCTCCCAACCCTTGATGAGCTACATCAACCTTGAGCATCCCACACAAGTTCAACTACATGATCAAGATCAACACCACCACCCAAGGTATGTTATTCCATCTTAGAGAAGCTTTACCCCAACTCATGGGTCAAAACAACTCAACAAGATGTGAATACATCAAAATGCTTAAACGAAAAATGGCAAGCCCATTTTGAGCTTAAATGATGAGTATGACCTATGATCAAGTGACTTCACTTGCCTCATAAGTCAATATACTCTAACATAGGTGACCTTGTCGCCGACCAATTCTAGATGAAGTTCTCTATTGTTCCTCTGTGTTCTTGCACTTGTCTCTTGCATGCTTGTTCCCTTTCAAAAAAACTTCATCTAGATTTCTTTTCTTTTCTCTATTATGTTATGCATTCCCTGCATCCAATTCATTACAAATCCTTCAGTTAATTCCTTGCATATATTTGTGAGATCTTATTTGCCTAAGTGAGATGAGATGACAATTGTCTTCTCTCTGTGTTGAACTTGGCCTCACCAGTTTGTTTCTTTCGGCTAAACCGAACCACCTCGGTGCCACCAAAGATAACAACTCGGTGTTACCGATTTCAATGCTAAGAAAACACTTTGCCATTTGCATCCTACATATTTGTTCCAGCTCCACTAAATGATTCTTGTCCTCTACCAGCATCCTATATTACATGTTGCTTTGTAATGTGACTCAAGGACCAAACATACTTGACTCATGCTCCAGAAGATCCCTTCTTGGAAATTGATGTCAAAGGGGGAGAGAGAGCACATCAAAGCTTATCACATAAGAGAGAATGCACACCTAAAGCTTCTCCTGATGCTTCTTATCCATTAGAGGAGAGATGTCTCGTGTCTTCAAGAGGAGAAAGACATGTTAGTATGTGTTATGATTGTTATGACTGTTTTGTTCTGATTTTCTTGTTTGCTCTGATTTTTTCCCTATCTTCTCCCATTACCCAATATCATATTCAGGGCGAGAGAGCTCAGTTCCAAGGTAAGAAAATTTCCTCAAATTCATTGCATATCTTTAATCTTTGGGGACATGTCTATATCCAAATATAGTACCTAGTACTCACACTCTACATGTCAACCCAATCTTGGTACTCTTGTGATTTCCTGCTCTTGCTTTGTCTAGTGGGTATTCGTGTGTTATCTAACCTTGTTTACTCAGGTTCATCTCTTCCAAAGCTAGTTCAAGACCACAAGGTAAGTATATGCATCACACTCATGTGCATGAAGATCTCTTGCAGAGGTATATATTGTTTGCAAGAAGGACTCATGAACATGAAGGTATACTTCCAGTATCTACAACATTTGCTCTGATGCATATAGACAAGATACATGTAACTCATCGCTTGCTCTGTCATGCTTATGCATTCACAGGCTCTCATATTCCATAATCACATGATTGCATACATGTATGGGGGACATATGAATGTTACATGTCTTTCCAAAGCTTTACTTGCTATTTCTTTATATCCTTATCTAAAGCTTTGATGTATGTTGTCATCAATTACCAAAAAGGGGGAGATTGAAAGCACATGTGCTCCCTGGGTGATTTTGGTAATTAATGTCAACATATCTCTTGTTGGACTAATATTTTCATCTAGTATATTTTAGATAAGTTCAACATTGGAGTGGCATGGACAAGAGGATGTGGAACCCCTTCTAGATGCTAAGGACAAACATTGGAAAAAGCTCAAGACTCTACATTTTCATTTTAGTGGTCCAAGATCACATTGAGTCCATAGGAAAAGCCAATACTATTAAAAGGGGATGAGATGTTGCTTAATGGCTTGCTTGGTCAAAGTTCTTAGTGATATGCTCCAAAGCCCTCAACCACTTTCTCATTTCCACATATGTCCTAAACCTAAAAGTCAAACTCGGCCCCGCCAATTTGAGCTATCCGGCGCCACCGACTTCATTTGACATAGCCACTGCTAGAAACCCTAATTAGTTCGGTCTCACCGATGGGATCTCGGTCTCACCGAGATGGGCTTGCAAACTCTCTGTTGCCTATTGCAATAATTTCGGTCCCACCGAGATATGCAGTCGGTCCCATCGAGTTTGCTTGACCAACTCTCTGTTTGCTTATTACGAAAATCGGTCTCACCGAGTTTGTGTAATTGGTCAAATCGAGTTGAGGTTTTACTCAAACCCTAGCACATCGGTCCCACCGAGTTGATGTTGTCGGTCCCACCGAAAACTTTAACGTTCACATTTTGAACTGAATCGGTCTAACCGAGTTTCACTATTCAGTCCCACTGAGTTTGGTGAATTGTGTGTAACGGCTAGATTTTGTGTGGAGGCTATATATACCCCTCCACCCATTCTCCATTCATGGGGAGAGCCATCAGAATGTGCCTACACTTCCACTACTCATTTTTAAGGGAAAACCACCTACTCATGTGTTGAGACCAAGACATTACAATCCAACCACAAGAATCTTGATCTCTAGCCTCCCCCAAGTTGCTTTCCACTCAAATCATCTTTCCACCATAACCAAATCTATGTGAGAGAGTTGAGTGTTGGGGACACTATCATTTGAAGCACAAGAGCAAGGAGTTCATCATCAACACACCATCTATTACCTTTTGGAGAGTGGTGTCTCCTAGATTGGTTAGGTGTCACTTGGGAGCCTCCGTCAAGATTGCGGAGTTGAACCAAGGAGTTTGTAAGGGCAAGGAGATCGCCTACTTCATGAAGATCTACCCAAGTGAGGGAAGTCCTTCGTGGGTGATGGCCATGGTGGGATAGACAAGGTTGCTTCTTCGTGCACCCTTCATGGGTGGAGCCTGATACGTCTCCAACGTATCTATAATTTTTGATTGTTCCATGCTATTATATTACCTGTTTTGGATGTTTATGGGCTTTACTTTACACTTTTATATCATTTTTGGGACTAACCTACTAACCGGAGGCCCAGCCCGAATTGCTGTTTTTTTTTGCCTATTTCAGTGTTTTGAAGAAAAGGAATATCAAACGGAGTCCAAACGGAATGAAACCTTCGGGAGCGATCTTTTTGGAACAGACGCAATCCATAGGACTTGGAGTGGAAGTCAAGCAACAAGCGAGGCGGCCATTTGGGTGCCCGGCACGCCCCCACCCTCGTGGGCCCCTCGAGTGTCCACCGACTTCTTCCTCTATATATATCCACGTGCCCCAAAAACATCCAGGGCACCAGGAAAAACTATTTCCACCGCCGCAACCTTCTGTATCTGCGAGATCCCATCTTGGAGCCTTCGCCGGCGCTTTGCTGGAGGGGAAACGACGACGGAGGGCCTCTACATCATCTCCAAGGCCTCTCCGATGAGTTGTGAGTAGTTTACCATGGACCTTTGGGTCCATAGTTATTAGCTAGATGGCTTCTTCTCTTTCTTTGAATCTCAATACAAAGTTCTCCTTGATCTTCTTGGAGATCTATTCGATGTAACTATTTTTGCGGTGTGTTTGTCGAGATCCGATGAATTGTGGGTTTATGATCAAGTTTATCTATGAGAAATATTTGAATCTCCTCTGAATTCTTTTATGTGTGATTAAGTTATCTTTGCAAGTCTCTTCGAATTATCAGTTTGGTTTGGCCAACTAGATTGATCTTTCTTGCAATGGGAGAAGTGCTTAGCTTTGGGTTCAATCTTGCGGTGTCCTTTCCCAGTGACAGCAGGGGCAACAAGGCACATATTGTATTGTTGCCATCGAGGATAAAAAGATGGGGTTTATACCATATTGCATGAGTTTATCCCTCTACATCATGTCATCTTTCTTAATGTGTTACTCTGTTCTTCATGAACTTAATACTCTAGATGCAGGCAGGAGTCGGCCGATGTGTGGAGTAATAGTAGTAGATGCAGAATCGTTTCGGTCCACTTGTCACGGGCGTGATGCCTATATACATGATCATGCCTAGATAATCTCATAACTATGCGCTTTTCTATCAATTGCTCGACAGTAATTTGTTCACCCACCGTAATACTTATGCTATCTTGAGAGAAGCCACTAGTGAAACCTATGGCCCCCGGGTCTATGTTTTATCATATAAGTTTACCATCTACTTTTATTTGCATCTTTTACTTTCTATATCATAAAAATACCAAAAATATTTATCTTATCATATTATCTCTATCAGATCTCACTTTCCAAGTGGCCGTGAAGGGATTGACAACCCCTTTATTGCGTTGGTTGCAAGGTTCTTGTTTCTTTGTGTAGGTGCGTGGGACTTTTGAGGAGCCTCCTACTGGATTGATACCTTGGTTCTAAAAAACTGAGGGAAATACTTACTCTACTTTGTTGCATCACCCTTTCCTCTTCAAGGAAAACCAACGCAAGCTCAAGACGTAGCAAGAAGGATTTCTGGCGCCGTTGCCGGGGAGGTCTTCGCTCAAGTCAAGACATACCAAGTACCCATCACAAACTCCTCTCCCTCGCATTACATTATTTTCCATTTGCCTCTCGTCTTCCTCTCCCCCACTTCACCCTTGCCGTTTTATTCTCCCTCTCTTTCCCGTTCTTCTCTCTTGCTTGTCTTTTGCATGCTCGTCGTTATGGCTAGTCCCCTATCCGCTCCTATGTCTCCCGAGTTTGAAGTTCTTCACTTCAAGCAAAGGCAAGGAGAAAACTTAAAAGATGCTTGATATAGGATGATGGAATCTTATCATAATTGCACCCTAGAGGTGAATTTTAGAATTCTACTTCGCAATTTTTATGTTGGGCCAAATATGTCCCATAGACAACTCTTGGACTGCATTGCCAAAGGAAATTTTATTGAAATTGATCCCAGTATTGCGCATGAAATTATAGAGGGGATAGTGGTAGCACTACCTCAAAAAAGGGGGCCACATCCTACCCAAGAAAAAACACAAGTTTTTGAAAAGATTTGCGAAGTAACAAAAATCTTACAAAAGTCTCTTGAACCTCTTAAGAGTGTTAACGGAAATCTTCACCGCATGAATATGTTGATTACTCTTTGCAATAAGCGGTTGGATTCTTTAGATCTAAAAATTTCCGAGTATGAAGGGAAACGTAAAGAACCTCCCGGATTCGAGCATGACTCCGCTAAAAAACTGAAAATTAATGATGGCACTACTTAGATCTATCCTCGCTTTTATGCCTAGCTAGGGGCGTTAAACAATAGCTCTAGTTGGGAGGCAACCCAATTTTATTTTTGTTTCTTGATTTTTGCTTCTGTTTAGTAATAAATATTTCATCTAGCTTCTGTTTAGATGTGTTTTCATGTTTAATTTAGTGTTTGTGCCAAGTAGAACCTATAGGATAACCTACGGTGACAGTTAATTTGATTCTGCTGAAAAACTGAAACTTCTGCACGCACGAAAATAATTTTAGTAATTCACAGAAACATGATTTTGCGTTGATTCTTTTTTCTTTAGATCAACAGAAAAATTTCCCAGGACTCCCTATTTCGGTATGATTTTTAGAGTTCCATAAGTATTCTAAAGTTACAGATTTCTTCAGACTATTCTGTTTTTGACAGATTCTGTTTTTCGTGTGTTGTTTGCTTATCTTGATGCATCTATGGCTAGTATCGGGGGGTATGAACCATAGAGAAGTTGTAATACAGTAGGTTTAACACCAATATAAATAATTAATGAGTTAATTACAGTACCTTATGTGGTGGTTTTTCTTTCTTGCACTAACGGAGCTTATGAGATTTCCTGTTGAGTTTTGTGTTGTGAAGTTTTCAAGTTTTGGGTAAAGATTTGATGGACCATGGAATAAGGAATGGCAAGAGCCTAAGCTTGGGGATGCCCATGGCACCCCAAGATATTCAAGGATAACCAAAAGCCTAAGCTTGGGGATGCCCCGGAAGGCATCCCATCTTTCGTCTTCGTCTATCGGTAACTTTACTTGGAGCTATATTTTTATTCGCCACATGATATGTGTTTTGCTTGGAGCGTCTTGTACGATATGAGTCTTTGATTTTTAGATTACCACGATCATCCTTGATGTACACACCTTTTGGGAGAAACCCACATGATTTGGAATTTATTAGAATACTCTATGTGCTTCACTTATATCTTTTGAGCTAGATAGTTTTGCTCTTGTGCTTCACTTATACTTTTTAGAGCACGGCGGTGGCTTGATTTTGTAAAAATTGTTGATCTCTCATGCTTCACTTATACTTCTTTGAGAGTCTTTTAGAACAGCATGGTATTTTTTTATGGTTATAAAATTGGTCCTAGAATGATGGGCATCCAAGTTGGGTATAATAAAAACTATCATAAGAAGTGAATTGGATGCTATGATCAATTTGATACTTGATAATTGTTTTGAGATATGGAGGTGGTGATATTAGAGTCATGCTAGTTGGGTATTTGTGAATTTAAAGAATGCTTGTGTTGAAGTTGGCAAGTCCCGTAGCATGCATGTATGGTACCCATTGTGTAACAAATTTGAAACATGAGGTGTTCTTAGATTGTCATCCTTATGAGTGGCGGTCGGGGACGAGCGATGGTCTTTTCCTACCAATCTATCCCCCTAGGAGCATGCACGTAGTGCTTGGTTTTTTATGACTTGTAGATTTTTGCAATAAGTATATGAGTTCTTTATGACTAATGTTGAGTCCATGGATGGATTATACACACTCTTACCATTCCATCATGGCTAGCCTCTTCGGTACCGTGCATTGCCCTTTCTCACCTTGAGAGTTGGTGCAAACTTTGCCGGTGCATCCAAACCCCGTGATACGATATGCTCTATCACACATAAACCTCCTTATATCTTCCTCAAAACAGCCACCATACCTACCTATTGTGGCATTTCCATAGCCATTCCGAGATATATTTCCATGCAACTTTCCACCATTCCGTTCATCATGACACGCATCATCATTGTCATATTGCCTTGCATGATCATGTAGTTGACATCATATTGTGGCAAGGCCACCTTCATAATTTTTCATACATGTCACTATTGATTCATTGCCCATCCCAGTACACCGCCGGAGGCATTCATATAGAGTCATATAAAAAAGGCCAAATAAAAAAAGAAAGGCCCAAAAAAGGGGACAATGCTACTATCTTTTTCCACACTTGTGCTTCAAAGTAGCACCATGTTCTTCATATAGAGAGTCTCATTTGTTGTCACTTTCATATACTAGTGGGAATTTTTCATTATAGAACTTGGCTTGTATATTCCAACGATGGGCTTCCTCAAAATGCCCTAGGTCTTCGTGAGCAAGCAAGTTGGATGCACACCCACTAGTTTTCTTTTGTTGAGCTTTCATACATTTATAGCTCTAGTGCATCCGTTGCATGGCAATCCCTACTCCTCATGTTGACATCAATGGGCATCTCCATAGCCCGTTGATTAGCCTCGTCAATATGAGACTTTCTCCTTTTTTGTCTTCTCCACATAACCTCCATCATCATATTCTATTCCACCAATAGTGCTATACCCATGGCTCACGCTCATGTATTGCGTGAAAGTTGAAAAGGTTTGAGATTACTTAAGTATGAAGCAATTGCTTGGCTTGTCATCAGGGGTGTGCAAGATGAGAGCATTCTTGTGTGACGAAAATGGAGCACGACCAAACTATATGATTTTGTAGGGATGAAATTTCTTTAGCCATTTTATTTTGAGAAGACATGATTGCTTTGATTAGCATGCTTGAAGTATTACTATTTCTTATGTCAATATGAACTTTTATTTTGAATCATTTGGATCTGAACATTCATGCCACAATAAAGAAAAATTACATTGAGAATTATGCTAGGTAGCATTCTACATCAAAAATTCTGTTTTTATCATTTACCTACTCGAGGACAAGCTGGAATTAAGCTTGGGGATGCTTGATACGTCTCCAACTTATCTATAATTTTTTATTGTTCCATGCTATTATATTACCCGTTTTGGATGTTTATGGGCTTTACTTTACAATTTTATATCATTTTTGGGACTAACCTACTAACCGGAGGCCCAGCCCGAATTGCTGTTTTTTTGCCTATTTCAGTGTTTCGAAGAAAAGGAATATCAAACAGAGTCCAAACGGAATGAAACCTTCGGGAGCGATCTTTTTGGAACAAACGCAATCCAGAGGATTTGGAGTGGAAGTCAAGCAACAAGCGAGGTGGCCACGAGGGTGCCTGGCGTGCCCCTGGGGGTGGGCGCACCCCCCACCCGCGTGGGCCCCTCGAGCGTCCACCGACCTACTTCTTCCTCCTATATATATCCACATACCCCGAAAACATCCAGGGGCACCACAAAAAACTATTTCCACCGCCACAACCTTCTGTATCCGTGATATCCCATCTTGGAACCTTCGCTGGCGCTCCACTTGAGGGGGAATCAACCACGGAGGGCCTCTACATCATCTCCAAGGCCTCTACGATGAGTTGTGAGTAGTTTACCACAGACCTCCGGGTCCATAGTTATTAGCTAGATGGCTTATTCTCTCTCTTTGAATCTCAATACAAAGTTCTCCTCAATCTTCTTGGAGATCTATTCGATGTAACTCTTTTTGCGGTGTGTTTGTCGAGATCCGATGAATTGTGGGTTTATGATCAAGTTTATCTATGAGAAATATTTGAATCTCCTTTGAATTCTTTTATGTGTGATTAAGTTATCTTTGCAAGTCTCTTCGAATTATCAGTTTGGTTTGGCCTACTAGATTGATCTTTCTTGCAATGTGAGAAGTGCTTAGCTTTGGGTTCAATCTTGCGGTGTCCTTTCCCAGTGACAGCAGGGGCAGCAAGGCACGTATTGTATTGTTGCCATCGAGGATAAAAAGATGGGGTTTATATCATATTGCATGAGTTTATCCCTCTACATCATGTCATCTTTCTTAATGCGTTACTCTGTTCTTTATGAACTTAATACTCTAGAGGCAGGCATGAGTCGGTCGATGTGCGGAGTAATAGTAGTAGATGCAGAATCGTTTCAGTCCACTTGTAACGGATGTGATGCCTATATACATGATTATGCCTAGATAATCTCATAACTATGCGCTTTTCTATCAATTGCTCGACAGTAATTTGTTCACCCACCGTAATACTTATGCTATCTTGAGAGAAGCCACTAGTGAAACCTATGGCCCCTGGGTCTATCTTTTATCATATAAATTTACCATCTACCTTTATTTGCATCTTTTACTTTCCAATCTATATCATAAAAATACCAAAAATATTTATCTTATCGTATTATCTCTATCAGATCTCACTTTCACAAGTGCCCGTGAAGGGATTCACAACCCCTTTATCGCGTTGGTTGCGAGGTTCTTGTTTCTTTGTGTAGGTGCGTGGGACTTTTTAGGAGCCTCCTACTGGATTGATACCTTGGTTCTCAAAAACTAAGGGAAATACTTACGCTTCTTTGCTGCATCACCCTTTCCTCTTCAAGGAAAACCAACGCAAGCTCAAGACGTAGCAGATCCCACCATGGACTCGCGCAACTATTACCCTTCATGGGTTGAAGTCTCCATCAACATGGATGTAAGATAGCACCACCTATCAGAACCACGCCAAAAATCTCCGTGTCTCCAATTGCGTTTGCAAACTCCAATCCCATCCCTTTACTTTCTTACAAGTTGCATGCTTTACTTTCTACTGCTCATATACTCTTGCCATGCTTGCTTGAATTGTATTGTCAATGTTTGAAATTGTGTCTGCGTCTTCCTTCTTTTTTGGTGGGGTAGTCTTCCTTCTTCTTTTTCTCCTGTATTTCTTCTTTTTCTTCGGGTGTTTTCTGCATGTGTCACGTTCTCTGCGAGGCACGAATAGAACAATGCTAACGATGAACGACACCGTGGGATCGATTTCTAGCAAATTAGATCATTTTTATTGCCATATTGCACTGGGCTACCGTATTTCGTGCTCCTCTGTCATACTAGTACTCCTGTGGAAAACTTGAGTATATCGCACGGTTCTTTGCTCCTCCTCGGATCGTCGGCAACATTTGTACAAGTAGTCAAATCACAAGGCCCCACCTTCCCGCAGTAATGAGCCGTCAAATCACAAAGGCCCTCGCCTCTTCTGAAACCGACCAAGCGAGAATGTCCTGCCCTCTAGCCTTTTAAATGTACTTTTGTACAGTAGTAGTTGTCGGCGTCCTGGATTTGGGGGTATCCAGCCCTGCCTGCCTGTGGCCCGCCACGTGGCTTCATCAACGGCCTGGTACGGCCCAGCTTCAGCATCAACAACACAAGACCCATGCGAGGGTTCAAGCCTCGCGAGGCGGGCAATGCCAAGACCCCCAAGGGGATCGGCCTCCTCAGGCTGGCTCCCGAGGGACGGTGAGTTCTATGCAAGGTTCTCCTCACGAGGCTCAGCTGACGTGAGTCATGATGACCAAGGCCAGGCGGGCGCAGAGCGCAGGTTTCCTCTTTGGTGCAAAGGAGGCAAGCCACAGGCACACAGTCCTGAGGAATCTGCCCAAGGTTTCCATTCCGGTGCAACGAGACCAAGACCACCAGGACGGCAGGACGGAGGTCATCGACGAGCCCACTGCAGCGTCACAACCAAAGGCTTTTCACAGGCGAAGACTACTTTTGCCAGGATAAGCTGTCCTACTTGTCCCCTTTCAAATCTGGCCATTGTGAGATCCCTTCCCGCCAACATTTGGGAAGAGGACCAAGGCCAGTATAAATAGGACTAGCCACCACCATAGAGAAGGAAGGAGGTCGGATTAGCTCACACCACACTAGCTCCCTTGAGCTCAAGAACACCTCACCTCCTGAGGCCGGTTCATCCATTGTACTAGTTCATCCTCAGCCCTCCGAGGCAATCCACCAAAATGCTGGAGTAGGGTATTACACCGCAAGGTGGCCCGAACTAGGATAAACTGCTGTGTCTCTTTGTCTCTTTGAGCTTGACGCGCTAGGCTTAGGAGGATCACCAGTAGGCAGGCTGGGTAGGTTGAGATCTCTGCACGCACCCCAGAGTTCGCACCTCTCAAGGGTTTGTGGATCCTCTAAATTCGATATTTGGCGCGCTAGGTAGGGGTGCCCGACGAGAAAGGGGGTCAGGAGGCCCCAGAAGCAGCGCCGGCCAAAAAGAAGCAATTGTTCTCCCAAGACCGAGACGAGACGAAGCAAGTGCTGGTCAGTGAAGATGGGGCGGCCAGCGCTACCTTCACCACAGGGGCTGGTCTCCCTCGTGACCAAGAGGAGGCATTGGTGAGCTTTTTGTGAGCCAACAAGGATGTATTCGCTTGGGAGCCCAAACACCTGGTTGGGGCCCCGAGGGGGATAATCGAGCACCACCTGAGGGTATGCCCAAACGTGGAGCCAATGAAGCAGAAGGCTCGCGGCCAGTCCACCAAGAAGCAGGCCTTCATCGTCCAAGGAACCCGTAAGCTACAAGCCACAGGGGTCATCAGAGAGGTATGATACCTGGAGAGGCTGGCAAACCCCGTAATCGTCCCCAAGAAAGGAGGAATGGAGTGCATGTGTGTCGACTTCACCAACCTCAACAAGGCCTGCCCGCAAGATCCCTTCCCGCTCCCTCGCATCGACCTGATCGTCGACTCCACCGCCGAATGTGACCTGTTGTGCTTCCTGGATGCCTTCTCACGCTACCACCAGATCAAGATGGCCATGGAGGATGTGGAGAAAACGACGTTCCTCACCCCCTGCGGGGTGTACTGCTACACCTGCATGCCCTTCAAGCCGCGTAACGCCGAGGCAACCTTCCAGCGACTGATGCATATCACCCTAGGCTCATAGCTCGGGAGGAACGCAGAGGCCTATGTTGATGATATCGTGGTGAAGTCTAGGGAGGCCGGGACCCTGATAGGAGATCTGGAGGAGACGTTTGCCAGCCTGCGCAAGGTGGATCTTCGGCTTAATCCCGAGAAGTGTGTGTTTGGTGTTCCCTCTGGCAAGCTGCTGGGCTTCCTGGTGTCACACAGAGGGATCGAGGCCAACCCAGAGAAGGTCAAGGCTATAGAGGACATGACCCCCCGCAAACATTGAAGGAGATGCAGAAGCTGGCGGGCTGCGTAACCTCGCTTGGGTGCTTCATTTCCAAGCTGGGGGAGCGTGCCCTCCCATTCTTCTAGCTGATGAAGAATAAGGAGTCATTCGAGTGGACCTCGGAGGCAGATGCAGCCTTTCAAGACCTCAAGAGATATTTGACCAGCCCGCCGATGATGGTGGCACCGCGCTCTCTCGAGCCCTTGGTGCTCTATTTGGCAGCCACCTCTCACTCAGCCAGCGCCGCCCTGGTGGTGCTAAGGAAGGAACACCTGTCCAATAAACCTCAGCAGGATGCACAACCATCAAGCAAGACACATCACTCTCAGGATGACGCGTCTGGGGCCTCGACCAACCCGGTGGTCGACACTCCTCCTGAGGCCACGATCAACCCTGCAGCCACCGAGGCTCCCGAGGGCGGACCTCATGAAGCCATGGAGGACCCACGCCCTTGTGAAGAGCAAGACTCCGCTGATGCCTCCCCCTCATCGAGCATCCTGTCTACTTCGTCAGCACAGTACTGAGGGAGGCCAGGGCGCGCTACCCCATGCCTTAGAAGCTCCTGCTCGTGCTCCTGGTCACCTCCAGAAACCTACGCCACTACTTTCAAGGCCACCCCATCAAGGTTGTTTCAGCATACCCTCTGGAGAGGGTGCTCCGGAGCCCGAATGCCGTCGGGCGAGTTGCTAAATGGAACATCGAGTTCAATCTCGAGTTCATCACCACCAGGGTCATCAAGGGAGCAGCCCTCGCAGACTTCGTGGCTGAGTGGACCGATGCTCCCGACCACGGGGTAGGCGAGGATCACTCCCTCCTGCCAGGAGACGAAGAACCTGATGGATGGATCATGTACTCTGATGGGGCGTTTGCACGAAAAGGCGCAGGAGCGGGGGCCGTCCTCATCTCACCCACTAAGGACATGCTCTGCTACGCAGTGCAGCTCTGCTTCCAGCAGGGCGAGAAGGTCTCCAACAACATTTTAGAAGTCGAAGGTTTGCTCGTCGGACTTAGTGCCACGGCCGTGCTGGGAGTGAAGCACCCCACCATCAAGGGTGACTCTCAGCTCCTCGTCAACTTCTCCAACAAGGAGTACACGCCTAAGGACGAGCACATGGAGGCGTACCTAGAAGAGGTGCGCAAGATGGAGAAGCGGTTCATGGGCGTGGAGCTGCAGCACGTGCCGCGCGGACGAACAAGGAAGCGGTCAACATGGCCAAGAGGGCCTCCCGCAGGCTCCCTCAGGAGCCAGGGGTGTTTCAGGAGCGGCTCTTCAAGCCGTCTGCGACTCCCCACGCTGCGACTCCAGCACCACCTCAGGAGGACTTGCTGCAGGCACCTGAGACGGGCACCCCAGCTTGTGGCCACCCCTCGGGGGCCCGCCTGCTGCTTGCCCTTGAGCCTCAGGAGGGGTGCTGGACCGAAGAGTTCAAGGCTTACTTGCTTCAGGGGACCCTGCCAAAGAAGGAGGAAGACGCCGAGTGTGTGGCCCGTCAAGCTACCGCGTACTGCATCCGAGATGGTGAGTTATATATCGCAAGAGGCCCAATGACGTTGCATCTCCAGGGAACAGGGGCTCGAGCTGCTAGTGGACATACATGGTGGGGACTGCAGGCATCATTCCTCATCACACACCCTGGTGGGCAAGGCGTTCCGCAGCGGCTTCTACTGGCCCACCACACTCAACGACGCTGTAGAGCGGGTGCGCTCTTGTGAAGCATGCCAGTTTCACGCCAAGCAGATCCACCAGCCCGCGCATGGCCTCCAAACAATCCCAGTCACATGGCCGTTCACGGTCTCGGGGCTGGACATCTTTGGGCCGTTCCCTTGGGCGCCAGGGGGCTACCGATACCTCTACGTCGCCATCGACAAGTTTACCAAGTGGGCGGAGGTAGAAGCCGTGCGGACTAACCCAGCTGAATCGGCCGTCAAGTTCATCAAGGGAATCGTGAGCCGGTTTGGGGCCCCCAACCACATCATCACCGACAAAGGCTCGCAGTTCACTAGCAATCTTTTCAAAACATACTGTGCTAACCTTGGAACGCAGATATGCTACGCCTTATTGGCACACCCACAGAGCAACGGCCAGGCCGAGCAGGCCAACGCAGAAGTCCTGAGGGGGCTCAGGACCAGGACCTTCAAGAAGAAGATCGAGGTCTACGGCAGGTGCTGGCTCGACGAGCTGCAGTCCGTGTTGTGGTCCATCCGCACCACTGCGACCAAGCCAACGGGAGAGACGTCGTTCTTCCTTGTCTACGGAGCAGAATTGGTTCTCCTTCATGAGGTCAAGCATCTCTCCACGCGTGTCCTGGCGTTCGACGAGGCACGCCAGGACGCCACGCGGGGGATGGATCTCGTGCTGGGGGAGGAACGCCGCCGACAAGCCTTGCTCCGGGCGGCAAGGTACCAGCAGGCGCTGTGGCGGTACCACTGCGCAGCGTCCACCCCAGGACGTTAGAGGTGGGCGACCTCGTCCTGAGGCGGGTGCTCTCCAAGGAGGGGCTGCACAAGCTCTCTCCTATGTGGGAGGGCCCGTTTAGGATTGCCCGTGTCTCTAGGACTAGTACCGCGCGCCTGGAGACACAGGACGGGGTCCCCATCCAGAACGCCTGGAACATCCGGCACCTCCGGAAGTTCTACCCCTGAAGAAAGGCTCCGGCCTGTGAAGCAAGGCTCCGGCCTGTGAAGGTCTCCGCTCGTGACACTCTCACGTAATAATGAGTGGGGCTGCACACGCCCCAGAGTCTCCTGAGAGTCGCCCTGGGACCTCATGGGGGCTCCCTCCCATGTCTTAGTCACAGCACTTAGCTCCGCGCCGGTGAGAAGACTAGATTAGGTGCCGGACACGGCTGTTCATTTGCTTTCCGAAGTTGCTTGCGGTTTTTTAGTAACCTTTCAATGGATTTGGTATTTTTGAACTCTGGTCCCTCGAGTTGTTTTCTTCCTGGGCTGTTTTCTGCCTGAGGGCGTGAAGGAGGCGGCAGTTGCCCATCGCTTCCTCTCGCGCACCTCGCACGTGGGTCTAGGCAGGTGTGTGCGCCTCAGGTCTGCCCTTGCGTGCATGCACCGCAGCGAATCCAGGTGTTTCGGCCTCATCCTCGCGATGAGCCCTTGATCAAGCTCATGGGCACCAGCACCCCTCATGTCCATGCCTCCCGGGCAGAGTGACATGGTGCGTCAAGTCCAAGCTAATCTATGGCAGGGGCCACATAAGAAGGAGTGAGCCGCTCGACGGTCTTGTTTCCCTTTTGAGAGCAGCCCTGCGGCGGCTCCGCGGAAGCTCTTGAGACCCCACAGCTCCCCGGGAAGGGGGCCCCATCATGTATCTGAGGCCAAGTCCTCGCGAGGCGGAAAACTGCCACACACATACTAAACTAAGTTATCCTACCCTTGCCTATCCAGAGCACAAACATTACGACACAACATTAATATAGCAGGCATAGCATGAAGGGCATAACTGCCATAGTTCATTACACACCCTAGCGGGGTACACCATCTTTTTTCGAATTATAGGAGAAAGGAAAGGCTAAACAAAGAGGGCCCGAAGGCGTACGAACCCGACACCAGCACCGCATCCTCAAGCAGCGCCTCAAGGTGCTGGTCTTGAGTCCAAGTTGGCCGGCCCCCAGCCTCACCCCGGGCTCCTCTCCAGCTTCACTGGGGCGTCGCGGCGGGACAAGCCACCGGCGCCCTCGACACGAGCACGGTGACGCGGAGGCCGGTCGTAGCCACCACTGCTCGAGCTCTCATCCAAGGAAGAGTTGACATCACGTGAGGAGGAGCACGCGCCGCCACGACCAAGCTCGCCATTGCCACCTTCGTCATCGCTACCATCCTCCCTGAACACCCTCATGTAGAGGGTCGCCAGGCCATCGTACTTGAAGTGAAGAGTGCACCTTCCGCCCAGGCCTCACGCACGGGCAAACGTCTGCCAGCCGTGGGTCAAGACCACGTTGCTGGAAGCGCGACCTCGTCCCCGACCCACGAAGCTTTGCTGCAGCACCCGTCAGCCCGCAGCCAGAGGCCATCGAGCCCCGAAGAAGGAAGCTCGCCAGAGAAGAAGTGCGGAAGTCGGAGCAAGGTGTGATACGTCCATTTTGCATCATGCTTTTATATCAATATTTATTGCATTATGGGCTATTATTACACATTATATCTCAATACTTATGGCTATTCTCTCTTATTTTACAAGGTTTACCATGAATAGGGGGAATGCCGACAACTGGAATTCTGGCTGGAAAAGGAGCAAACGTTGGAAACCTATTCTGCACAGCTCCAAAAGTCCTGAAACTCCACGAACAATTTTTTGGAATTAATAAGAATTTATGTGCAAAAGAAATATGCCAGGGGGCCCACACCCTGTCTAGGAGACAGGGGCGCCCCCCATAGGGTGTGCCCCCCTATCTCCTGGGCCCCCTGGTGGGCCTCCGGCGTCCATCTTCTGCTATATCATTGCTTTTACCCTGGAAAAAATCGTGGGCAAGCTTACGGGACGAAACTCCGCCGCCACGAGGCGGAACCTTGGCGGAATCAATCTAGGGCTCCGGCGGAGCTGTTCTGCCGGGGACACTTCCCTCCGGGAGGGTGAAATCATCACCAACGTCATCACCAACGATCCTCTCATCGAGAGGGGGTCAATCTCCATCAACATATTCACCAGCACCATCTCCTCTAAAAACCCTAGTTCATCTCTTGTATCCAATCTTGTATCAAAACCACAAATTGGTACATGTGGGTTGCTAGTAGTGTTGATTACTCCTTGTAGTTGATGCTAATTGGTTTACTTGGTGGAAGATCATATGTTCAGATCCTTTATGCATATTATTACTCCTCTGATTATGAACATGAATATGCTTTGTGAGTAGTTACGTTTTTCCTGAGCACATGGGTGAAGTCTTGCTATTAGTAGTCATGTGAATTTGGTATTCGTTCGATATTTTGATGAGATGTATGTTGTCTTTTCCTCTACTGGTGTTATGTGAACGTCCACTACAAGACACTTCACCATTATTTGGGCCTAGAGGAAGGCATGGGGAAGTAATAAGTAGATGATGGGTTGCTAGAGTGATAGAAGCTTAAACCCTAGTTAATGCGTTGCTTCATTAGGGGCTGATATGGATCCATATGTTCAATGATGTGGTTAGGTTTACCTTAATACTTCTTTTGTAGTTGCGGATGCTTGCAATAGAGGTTAATCATAAGTGGGATGCTTGTCCAAGTTAGGGCAGTACCCAAGTACCGGTCCACCCACATATCAAATTATCAAAGTACCGAAGGCGAATCATATGAACGTGATGAAAACTAGCTTGACGATAATTCCCATGTGTCCTCGGGAGCTCCTTTCTCATTAGTAGAAATTGTCCAGGCTTATCCTTTGCTACATAAAGGATTGGGACACCTTGCTGCACTTTATTTACTTTATTTACTTATTACTCATTACTATTTATCTTATCACAAAACTATCTATCACCTACAATTTCAGTGCTTGCAGAGAAAACCTTACTGAAAACCGCTTATCATTTCCTTCTGCTCCTCGTTGGGTTCGACACTCTTACTTATCAAAAGGACTACGATTGATCCCCTACACTTTTGGGTCATCAAGGTGCCGGCCGGGCTCTCCGACCACACCACGAACTCAGGGCCGAGGCGGGCACACGATCACGTCACGCCTCCCTTCGTCATGGGGGCTGCTCCAAAGCCGGTGGCCCCTGCCGCAGGAAGAGGTGCCATCGCGGGCACCAAGAGCAATGCCGCCTGAGGGAGTCCGGGACTAGGGGGTGTCCGGACAGCCGGACTGTCATCGTCCGCCGGACTCCAAGACTACGAAGATACAAGATTGAAGACTCCGTCCCGTGTCCGGATGGGATTTTCCTTGGCATGGAAGGCAAGCTTGGCGATACGGATATGTAGATCTCCTACCATTGTAACCGACTCTGTATAACCCTATCCCTCTCCGGTGTCTATATAAACCGGAGGGCTTTAGTCCGTAGGACATAACCTCCATTACAACAATCATACCATAGGCTAGCTTCTAGGGTTTAGCCTCCTTGATCTCGTGGTAGATCCACTCTTGTTATACACATCATCAATATTAATCAAGCAGGACGTAGGGTTTTACCTCCATCAAGAGGGCCCGAACCTGGGTAAAACATCGTGTCCCTTGTCTCCTGTTACCATCCGCCTAGACGCACAGTTCGGGACCCCCTACCCGAGATCCGCCGGTTTTGACACCGACATTGGTGCTTTCATTGAGAGTTCCTCTGTGTCGTCACCGATAGGCTCGATGGCTTCTTCAATCAGCAACGCCGTCCAGGGTGAGACTTTTCTCCCCGGACAGATCTTCGTATTCGGCGGCTTCGCACTGCGGGCCAACTCACTTGGCCATCTGGAGCAGATCGAAAGCTACGCCCCTGGCCATCAGGTCAGGTTCGGAAGCCTAAACTTCACGGCCGACATCCGCGGGGACTTGATCTTCGACGGACTCGAGCCACAGCCGAGCGCGCCGCGCTGTCACGATGGGCATGATTTAGCTCTGCCGCTGGACAGTTCCTTGGTGGTTGCACATGAATCCGCTCCGGCCTTCAGTCCGAAGCCGATCGCCCATATCGAGGACCGGTGGCTGGACACCGCCTCGGGGGCTGCAACTTCCGCGGCGATGGAGCCGAACTCTGACCTTGTCCCCCATAAAGCTCGTCACTCCGAGGTGCCGGACTCCCTGCCGGACTCCGAACCTCCGGCGCCTCTACCAATCGAATCCGATTGGGCGCCGATCATGGACTTCACCGCGGCGGACATCTTTCAGCACTCGCCTTTTGGCGACATCCTAAATTCGCTAAAGCATCTCTCGCTATCCGGAGAGTCCTGGCCGGACTATGGCCAGGATGCTTGGGATACAGACGACGAAGAAATTCAGAGCCCACCCACCACCCACTTTGTAGCCACTGTCGACGATCTAACCGACATGCTAGACTATGACTCCGAAGACATCGACGGTATGGACGACGATGCCGGAGACGAACAGGAACCAGCGCCTACAGGGCACTGGAAGACCACCTCGTCATATGACATATACATGGTGGACACCCCAAAAGATGGGGACGGCGAAGAAGCAGAGGGGGCAGATTCTTTAAAGAAACAGCCCAAGCGCCGGCGTCAGCGGCGCCGCTCTAAATCCCGCCACAGCAAGAATGGAGATTCCGGCACATTAGATAATAACACTCCAGACGGTGCCGAAGACAATCCCCTCCAGCAAGATTCAGCGCAGGAGGATGTAGAGGCAAGCCCTCGCGAGAGAGTGGCAGATGAAGAGGTCGAGGATGATAATTACATGCCTCCCTCCGGAGACGAAGCAAGCCTCGGCAACGACGAATTCGTCGTGCCCGAGGATCCCGTCGAACAAGAGCGTTTCAAACGCAGGCTAATGGCCACGGCAAATAGCCTAAAGAAAAAGCAGCAGCAGCTTCAAGCTGATCAAGACCTGCTGGCCGATCGATGGACCGAGGTCCTCGCGGCCGAAGAGTATGAACTCGAACGCCCCTCCAAGAGCTACCCAAAACGCAAGTTGCTCCCCCGATTAGAGGAGGAAGCATACATACCTTCATCACCAGCGCACAATAGGGCCGACCGACCACCCCGTGGTCGCAACAAAGAGGCATCCAGGCCCTCCACCAAGACCGTACCCCGGCATCGCTCTAAGAGTATGAAGTCAAGAGGGAACGCGCCGGACTTGCGAGATATATTGGAGGACAAAGCAAGGCAATCCAGATCCATCTACGAATCACGTGGGCGCCCCATGACCCACGACGAATACCGTCGCGCCGGATACAACAACTCCGGCCAGGCCGAACACAGCAGACAACGCTCAATCGAGCTACGTCGTGATATTGCTCAATACAGAGGCTCCGCACACCCGCTATGCTTCACTGATGAAGTAATGGATCATCAAATCCTTGAAGGGTTTAAACCCGTAAACATTGAATCCTACGATGGCACAACAGACCCCGCAGTTTGGATTGAAGATTATCTCCTTCACATCCATATGGCCCGCGGCGACGATCTCCATGCCATCAAATACCTCCCACTCAAGCTTAAAGGACCAGCTCGGCATTGGCTTAACAGCTTGCCCGCAGAGTCAATTGGGTGTTGGGAAGACCTGGAAGCCGCATTCCTCGACAACTTCCAGCGCACATATGTGCGACCACCAGACGCCGATGACCTAAGCCACATAATTCAGCAGCCAGACGAATCGGCCAGACAGTTCTGGACACGGTTCTTGACAAAGAAAAACCAAATCGTCGACTATCCGGATGCAAAGGCCCTCGTAGCCTTCAAACATAACATCCGCGACGAGTGGCTAGCCCGGCACCTAGGACAGGAAATGCCGAAATCCATGGCAGCCCTCACATCATTAATGACCCGCTTTTGTGCGGGAGAGGATAGCTGGCTGGCTCGCAGCAACAACCTCAGTAAAAATTCTGGCAGTCCGGATACTAAGGACCACAATGGCAGGTCGCGTCGAAGCAAAAATAAACGCCGTATTAACGGCGACGACAAGGAGGATATGGCAGTCAACGCCGGATTCCGAGGCTCCAAACCCGGTCAGCGGAAGAAGCCATTCAAAAGAACCACTCCGGGTCCGTCCAATTTGGACCGAATCCTCGACCGCTTATGCCAGATACATGGCACCCCCGAAAAGCCAGCTAACCACACCAACAGAGACTGTTGGGTATTCAAGCAGGCAGGCAAGTTAATTGCTGAAAACAATGACAAGGGGCTAAACAACGACGACGAGGAAGAGACCCGACCGCCGAACAATAGAGGACAGAAGGGTTTCCCCCCACAAGTCCGGACGGTGAACATGATTTACGCAACCCATATACCCAAGAGGGAGCGGAAGCGTGCACTAAGGGACGTATACGCGATGGAGCCAGTCGCCCCGAAGTTCAATCCATGGTCCTCTTGTCCGATCACTTTCGATCGAAGAGACCATCCGACCAGCATCCGCCATGGCGGATTCACCGCATTAGTTTTAGACCCAATCGTCGATGGATTTCACCTCACGAGAGTCCTGATGGACGGCGGCAGTAGCCTGAACCTGCTTTATCAGGATACAGTGTGCAAGATGGGCATAGACCCCTCAAGGATTAAACCTACAAAGACAACCTTTAAAGGCGTCATACCAGGTGTGGAGGCCAATTGCACAGGCTCAGTCACACTGGAAGTGGTCTTCGGATCCCCGGATAATTTCCGGAGCGAGGAGTTAATCTTCGACATAGTCCCGTTCCGCAGTGGCTATCACGCTCTGCTCGGACGAACCACGTTTGCAAAGTTCAACGCGGTGCCGCATTATGCATACCTCAAGCTCAAGATGCCAGGCCCTCGTGGAGTCATCATGGTCAATGGAAATACAGAACGCTCCCTCCGAACGGAGGAACATACAGCGGCTCTCGCGGCAGAAGTACAGAGCAGCCTTTTAAGGCAATTTTCGAGTCCGGCCGTTAAACGGCCGGATACGGCCAAACGCGCCCGGAGCAACATCAACCAAGACCACCTGGCACGATCCGAGCACGCGTAGCAATGCGGCCCCGACCCCAGCCCTCGCATGATTGCAAAACCAACACTCCGCGTACATCATTACGCTCTGGAGATACCATGGGCCTGGGGGGAGGGGCACGACCACAATAGCCCCAGAGTGCGGCTCGACCACACCAGGGGCTCACAAGTGTGTTGCCTTTTTTTTATTTTCCTTTTTTTTGTATACACAGGACTCCGTTCACCAGAGGTTTTGTCCGGCGGCGAACCCGCCGAACTCACGATGCAACAGCCAGGGAGGGAATAAGGCTGCGACAAACACTCAGGTGGTCTCCATTACCAGCATTAAATTCTATTATATACACCAGTCTGCAGCCCACCCCTGGAGGGGGACATGTTTATTTAGTCCAATCCCTTGCTTACCGCACTATTTGTATCCTTCCGCACTCATAGCAGAACTCCTTGAATAAATAATGCAGCATCTTTTGCCTATTATTGCATTACTTTACACATATGTTCATTAATGACATCTTGCACCCGTATATTTTGGTACGGCTGAATACACCAGGGGCTTATGTTCCCCGCATTATGGTGTGATAAGTCCGAACACTTTCACAAGTGCGGCACCCCGAACTTATAGCATTATCTGAATCGGCTCCGAATCATGTCTTGGGTCAATAGTTGGGTTTGCCCGGCTCCCACGTTTTGGTGCCTTACGTTCCGTTCTGTCGGCTAAGGTGGCACTGGGAGAACCACTGTGATTGCGCCCCAGTTGAGCTGGGCGAGCGCCTCAGTGGAGAAAGCTAAAACTGACTGGCATGATAAGGCGAGAGATCGGTCGCTGTTCGAGAGGTCTTTTCGGGTCCTTGAAGACTTATGCCGCTTCGAGCGAAGTACCGGATAATGTCCGACGAAGGCGTGGATAGCGCCCCGAATTCGGTCTTCCGAATACTCGGGGCTTCGCCGAAATTTAAAATTATAGAATTCTATGGCTAAGTGAGAGTGTTCAAGCATTATAAGTCCGGTTGCCTTGTTCGTTGTGTTGAGTGCCTCCCTCGATGGACCCAAAAATGGGAACAAGAGTGCTCAAGTTTATCCCGAACACCCCAGCACTCGTGGCTTGGGGGCTGAAGCCAACGACTTGCCATCTCTCAGATCTTATAAATGGCCGCACAGAAGGTAATATTTTAAATTAAACAAGTGTTGCTTAGCGCATATGAACAAAGTTTTCAGCGCACAGGATAATACATAGCGAGTTTACTCAAAAATTACATCTCTGGGGCACTCATCCGCAATATTGCGGGCACCCTTCAGGACAGTCTTATAGTACATTTCGGGCGTACGATACTCCTTGCCCGCTGGCGGCGGGTCAGTAAGAAGCTTCTCCGCATCCAGCCTGCCCCAGTGCACCTTTATGCGGGCAAGGGCCCGACGAGCACCTTCAATACAGGCGGAGCACTTGATGACCTCCACCCAGGGGCACGCATCCACCAGCTGCCGCACGAGGCTGAAATAGCTCCCAGGCATGGCCTGTCCAGGCCACAGCCGGACTATGAGGCCCTTCATGGCCTCCTCAGCCACCTTGTGGAGCTCGACCAGCTGTTTCAGCTGGTCGCTAGGGGGCACCGGATGGCCGGCCTCAGCATACTGAGACCAAAATACCTTCTCCGTCGAGCTCCCCTCCTGGCCACGGTAGAATGTGGCGGCATCGGATACACTGCGCGGCAGATCTGCAAACGCCCCTGGAGAGCTCCGAATGCGGGTAAGTGTCAGGTAGTTTACATTAACATGCTTGCTTTGCATGAAAAATGCCTTACCCACCGCTATCTTCTTCACATCTTCAACCTCCTGAAGGGCCTTATGGGCCTCGGCCTTGGCGGACTTGGCACTTTCGAGAGCCGAGGCGAGCTCGGACTCTCGAGTCTTTGAGTCACGCTCCAAACTCTCATGCTTCTCCATGAGAGCCTGGAGCTCTTGCCGCACTTCCGCCACCTGTGCCTCCTGCCTCTCTCACTCTGCCCGTTCCGCGGCCGCATTGCGCTCGGTCGCGGACACAGCCTCCTTCAGGGTTGCCACCTCGTTAGTGGCCCCTGCAGTACCCACGTTATCCTTGTCATTTTTATTGCAACCTAAATCCTTTTCTGTAAGGTAAATCTTTAAAGTGGTGTTACTCACCTTCTTTGTCCTCGAGCTGCTTCTTGGCATGGCTGAGCTCTTGCTCGGACCGCTCGAGATCCTGCTTCAATGCACCAACCTCCGCAGTTAGTGCGGCAGAGGTCAGCAGCGCAGCCTGCAAACCCATATTGACATATTTTTTAAGCAACCTTGCGTATATCTTTTTAGATCCTCAGTCCAGCTTTTCTTTCCGAACGCCGAACTGAGCATCAGGGGCTACTGTCTATGCGGTATTACATTACTTAATTTTAACTTCTTACCTCAAAACCTGTTAGAAGGCTGCTGCAGGCTTCGGTCAGCCCGCTCTTGGCGAGCTGAACCTTCTGAATCACCGCACTCATAATAGTGTGGTGTTCTTCCTCGATGGAAGCGCCTTTGAGCGCCTCCAACAAGTTGTCCGGCACCTCCGGTTGGACGGGGGCCGCTGGTGTCACGGTCTTGCCCTTCTTACGAAGGGGCCGCCTGCCGGACTCTGGAACCACTGCGGGTTCCGGCGTAGAGTCTGGCGCAAACTCCGGGAGGCTGCCTTGCGGCGCCTCTGGAGCCTCCTCCTGATGGGTCCCTTCCCGGGATCCCACCTCGGCGTCCTCAGCGGCGCGAGGGGTGGAGGCAGTCGGAACGGATTCCACGTCCGATGCAGCCAACGACCCGCTCGACGAAGCAGGGAGATCATCGTCGGCCGGACTGCAGACAGTATGCGGCGTTAGAAGGACACTATCTGACAAAAAGAGATTGCAGATCATTCAGGGATCCGGATACTTACTATCTCGCCTGAGGCCTGGCCCTTGAGGGCCACTCTTCTTCGCCAACGTTGGTGTTGGCGGAGCTATCTGGGGGAATAGTTCTTCCCCTCTTGGATCCTTCGGCCTCCCCTATTGGGGAGGCCTTCCTCTTTCTCTCTCCCCCCTCTGGGAGAGAGTCTTCTTCCTCCTCCTCATCTTCGGGGGAGGAATCCGCCTCAGAGTCGTCGGACACCTAAAAACGGGAACTCTTTCAAGTGCCCGTGGCCACCTTCTTCGCCTTCTTCTCCGGCACCACGTGCGGTGCCGGGACCAGTAGCCCCGCCAGACGGACGTCCACTGGGTCTTCTGGCATGGGAGACGGGCAGACGAGCTGCTCGGCCTTCTTCATCCATTCCTGTCAAAGGAGAAGGGAGATTAAAAACCCGCTTAGGGTCAAACTATTAACAACAAGTGTCCCATAAAGGGGGTAGAATCACTTACCTCGTCAGCTGGACGCTGCGAGTGGAATCCGCGATCTTCCGTCGCGGACGCGGGGGCTTCGGCGCCCTTAAATAGCACCCTCCAGACGCCTTCGTACGTTGTGTCGAAGAACCCGCTGAGCGCCTGGTGCTGTTCCGGATCGAACTCCCACGGATTGAATGCCCGTTCTTGGCATGGGAGAATCCGACGGACGAGCATGACTTGGACCACGTTAACCAGCCTGAGCTTCTTGTTCACCAGCTTCTGGATACAGGCTTGGAGTCCTGTCAGCTCCTTCGAATTGCCCCACAACAAGCCCTTCTCTTTCCAGGAGGTGAGCTGCGTGGGGATACCAGATCTGAACTCGGGGGCCGCCGCCCACGTAGGGTCGCACGGCTCGGTGATGTAGAACCACCCCGATTGCCACCCCTTGACGGATTCCACGAAGGCCCCTTCGAACCAAAGGACGTTGGGCATCTTGCCCAACATGGCTCCTCCGCACTCCGCTTGAGTGCCCTTCACTACCTTCGTCTTGACATTGAAGGTCTTGAGCCACAAGCCGAAGTGGGGCTGGATGTAGAGGAAGGCCTCGCACACGACGATAAACGCCGAGATGTTGAGGATGAAGTTCGGCGCCAAATCATGGAAATCCAGGCCGTAGTAGAACGTGAGCCCCCGGACAAAGGGGTGAAGTGGAAAGCCCAGTCCGCGGAGGAAGTGGGGGAGGAAAACGACCCTCTCATGGGGCCCGGGGGTGGGGATGTGCTGCCCCTCGTCGGGCAGCCGGTGCGCGACGTCGCCAGAAAGGTATCCGGCGCTGCGCAGCTTTGTGATGTGCTCCTCCTTGACGGTGGAGGCCAGCCATTTACCTCCCGCTCCAGACATGGTTGGAGAAGGTCGAGGCGAGATGTGCGAACTTGGGCGCTGGAGCTCGAGTGCGCGGAGATGGATAAGCAAAGGAGGAAGAAGGCGTAGGTGAGAAGGTGAATCCTTATCCCTTATATATAGGCGGACAAAGACTATGCGTCCCCGCTAGCCTGGTAAAACTCGCTGATCTCCCAAGCGCCACCATCAATGGCGCGGTTGGGTTACCCACGTCCGTATTGATGAGAATCCCGGAATAAGGGGAACACGATCTCTACTTCGACAAGACGTGCCAAGGAAACCGCTTCGCTAAACGCGCTGAGGTGGTATAATAAAAAAAGATTCAAGTGAAGGCTTGGTAGTGGTGTGACGTCACGCCAGAAAAAACGTCAGCAGATTGAACTTGTGTATATATTATTCTCTCTACGGTGGAATGTGAAATTTATTTTGCAGAGCCGGACACTATCCTGGTGTTCACAATCTTCTCTGGATTATTCAAAGGAGGAACCTGCCTTGCAATGCTGAACATTATGCGCGCCGGACTCATCGTCATTGAAGCCAGGTTCAGGGGCTACTGAGGGAGTCCTGGACTAGGGGGTGTCCGGACAGCCGGACTGTCATCGTCCGCCGGACTCCAAGACTACGGAGATACAAGATTGAAGACTCCGTCCCGTGTCCGGATGGGATTTCCTTGGCGTGGAAGGCAAGCTTGGCGATACGGATATGTAGATCTCCTACCATTGTAACCGACTCTGTATAACCCTAGCCCTCTCCGGTGTCTATATAAACCAGAGGGCTTTAGTCCGTAGGACATAACCTCCATTACAACAATCATACCATAGGCTAGCTTCTAGGGTTTAGCCTCCTTGATCTTGTGGTAGATCCACTCTTGTAATACACATCATCAATATTAATCAAGCAGGACGTAGGGTTTTACCTCCATCAAGAGGGCCCGAACCTGGGTAAAACATCGTGTCCCTTGTCTCCTGTTACCATCCGCCTAGACGCACAGTTCGGGACCCCCTACCCGAGATTCGCCGGTTTTGACACCGACACCACCTCTTGGGGGTGCACGCCCGCGCCCCCTAGAAGCCGCCACAGGAGCCGCGGGGTGCTTGCGGGGACGGCCACGGCCCCTCTTAGGAGGTGGAGAGGCTGGCCCCTCCTTAGAAGCGTTCCCCTTCTCGGCCGCTAAAAACCTCCTTGGCGACGCCATGGGCACAAGGTGGAGATGAGAAGAAGCAAGCGGAAGCAAGACAAAGGAGAGATGGGCGAGGGGCTGTGTCCCTCCCTCGCATTTATAGAAAAGGGAGGCCAGCCGCCGGCCTCCACGACCTCGAACCATCATGATCCTCTGCATGCTGCATCATCCCGTCAAGTCTAGCAGTTACCGAGGCAGCGTGGGGAAGCGGAGTCGCCCACGTCCCATCAATCACCACACATCATCAAGGCCGCAGACGGTTAGGGCCCACGGTGCTCTGCACTTGCCCTTTGGCTTCGCCAGGAAGCCAAGTCCGAGCGCGCCTTGGGCTCGGGGGCTACAGGCAGGTGTGTGTGCGCCTCAGGTCTGCCCTTGCGCGCACGCACTGCGCCGAATCCTGGTGTTTCATCCTCATCCTCGCGAGGAGCCCTTGATCAAGCTCACGGGCACTAGCACCCCTCATGTCCGTGCCTCCAGGTCAACGCGATGCGGTGCGTCAAGTCCGAGCTAATCTATGGCAGGGGGCTCACATAAGAAGGAGTGAGCCGCTCGACAGTCTTTTCTCCCCTTTTGAGAGTAGCCCTGCGGCGGCTCCGCGGCAGCTCTTGAGACCCCACTGCTCCCCGGGAAGGGGGCCCCATCATGTACCTGAGGCCAAGTCCTCGCGAGGCGGAAAAATGCTATGCACATACCAAGCTAAGTTATCTTACCCTTGCCTATCAGAGCACAAACATTAAGACACAGCATTAAGATAGCAGGCATAGCATAAAGGGCATAACTGCCATAGTTCATTACACACCCCAGCGGGGTACACCATCTTTTTTGAATTTCAGGAGAAAGTAAAGGCTAAACAAATAGGGCTCGAAGGCGTACGAACATGGCACCAGCACCGCATCCTCAAGCAGCGCCTCAAAGTGCCGGTCTTGAGTCCAGGTTTGCCGACCCCCAGCCTCACATCGGGCTCCTCTCTAGCTTCACCGAGGCGCTACGGTGGGACGAACCACCGGCGTCCTCGACACAAGCACGGCGACGCGGAGGCCGGTCTTAGCCACCACTGCTTGAGCTCTCATCCTAGGAAGAGCTACCATCGTGGAAGGAGGAGCACGCGCCGCCAAGACCAAGTTCGCCATCGCCACCTTCGTCATCGCTGCCATCCTCCGGACGGCACCCCACGTGGCGGGTCCTCCTTGAACACCCTCACGTAGAGGGTCGCCATGCCTTCATACATGAAGTGAAGAGTCCACCTTCCTCCCAGGCCTCGCGCGGGCAAACTTCTGCCAGCCGCGGGTCAGGACCATGCTGCCGGAAGCGGCGACCTCGGCCCCGACCCATGAAGCTCTGCTGCAGCACCCGTCATCTTGCAGCCAGAGGCCATCGAGCCTCGAAGAAGGAAGCTCGCCAGAGAAGAAGCACAGAAGTCGGAGCAAGGTGCCGGCCAGGCTCTCCGACCACACCATGAACTCATGGAGCATGTCCAGCAAGGAGAAGCGTGGCCGAGGCGGGAGCACGATCACGGTGCGCCTCCCTTCATCATGGGGGCTGCTCCGAAGCCGATGTCCCCCACCACGGGAAGAGCTGACATCGCGGGCGCCAAGAGCAACGCCGCCTTTGGGGGGTGCATGCCCGCGCCCCCTAGAAGCCGCTGCAGGAGCCGCGGGATGCTTGCAGGGACGGCCGCGGCCCCTCTTAGGATGTGGAGAGGCTGGCCCCTCCTTAGAAGCTTTCCCCTTCTCGGCCGCTGAAAACCTCCTTGGCGACGCCATGGGCACAAGGTGGATATGAGAAGAAGCAAGCAGAAGCAAGACGAAGGAGAGATGGGCGAGGGGTTGTGTCCCTCCCTCGCATTTATAGCCAAGGGAGGCCAACCGCCGTCCTCCACGACCTCGAGCCATCATGATCCTCTGCATGCCGCATCGTCCCGTCAATTCGAGCAGTTACCGAGGCAGCGTGGGGAAGCGGAGTCGCCCACGTCCCATCAATCGCCACACGTCATCAAGGCCGCAGGCGGTTAGGGCCCGCGGCGCTCCGCACTTGCCCTTTGGCTTTGCCAGGAAGCCAAGTTTGAGCGTGCCTTGGGCCCAGGGGCTACTGTCGGCGTCCTGGATTTGGGGGTATCCAGCCCTGCCTGTCTGAGGCCCGCCGCGTGGCTTCATCAACGGCCTGGTATGGCCCAACTTCAGCATCAACAACACAAGACCCTCGCGAGGGGCCAAGCTTCACGAGGCGGGCAACGCCAAGACCCCCGAGGGGATCGGCCTCCTCGGGCTTGCTCCCGAGGGGCGGAGAGTTCTATGCAAGGTTCTCCTCCCGAGGCTCAGCTGACGTGAACCATGACGACCAAGGCCAGGCGGGCGCCAGGCGGGCGCAGAGCATAGGTTTCCTCTTCGGTGCAAAGGAGGCAAGCCACAGTCGCGGAGTCCCGAGGAATCGCCAAAGGTTTCCATTCCGGTCCATGGAGACCAAGACCGCCAGAACGACGGGACGGAGGTCATCGACGAGCACACCGCAGCGTCATGACCAGAGGCTTTTCGCAGGCAAAGACTACTTTTGCCAGGATATGTTGTACTACTTGGCCCCTTTCAAATCCGGCCGTTGTGGGATCCCTTCCCGCCAACATTTGGGAAGAGGACCAAGGCCACTATAAATAGGACTAGCCGCCACCATAGAAAGGGAAGGAGGTCGGACTAGCTCACACCACACCATTTCCCTTGAGCTCAAGAACACCTCACCTCATGAGGCCAGTTCATCCACTGTACTAGTTCATCCTCAACCCTCCGAGGCAATCCACCAAAACGCCGGAGTAGGGTATTGCACCGCAAGGTGGCCCGAACGAGGATAAACTGTTGTGTCTCTTTGTCTCTTTTAGCTTGACGCGCTAGGCTTAGGAGTATCGCAAGTAGGAAGGCTGGGTAGGTTGAGATCTCCGCACGCACCCCAGAGTTCGAACCTCTCAAGGGTTTGCAGATCCCCTAAATCCGAGAGTAGTCTCGATGGATTGAGACATGAAGCAATACTAACAAGATGAAATTAAAGAAAAAAGGTGGTACATATAGAGAGCGCTCGTTGCCAAATTTTGGATATAGTACTATTAAAAGAAAGCTAGTACGTGCTTAGATGGGGTGCTAGAGTCTATTAAAGAAATTAGCATACCTATTTAATTCTTTCACAACTAAACCCCTTCATGCTTTGGGTAAACTTCTCTCATTTAAGTTTTTTTAAATTACATATCTCATTTAAGTGTTTTGCGTATGTGCCATGATTAGAGCGTGGTTATAGTATAGCCAATATCATGTTGGCCATATCATATATAGTACGTATATATATAATGTGAAGTAATGAGTTGCAGTACTACCAACTACAAGATGAACTGTAAGAAATATTAGTATGTACATACTGAAGAGTTAAAGTAACGAGAAGGAACATAACATAGTTCTGCTAGGGGCTTAGCACAACACACCCCTCAAATAAAACTAAGCACCCTCAAATTAAACTAAGCAACTAATCCGGTAGACACTGCATTAGAATCACCATGAGAAACGACACTGCGACTGAGGGAGTCCTGGACTAGGGGGTGTCCGGACAGCCGGACTATCATCATCCGCCGGACACCAAGACTACGAAGATGCAAGATTGAAGACTCCGTCCCGTGTCCGGATGGGACTTTCCTTGGCGTGGGAGGCAAGCTTGGCGATACGGATATGTAGATCTCCTACCATTGTAACCGAATCTGTGTAACCCTAGCCTTCTCCGGTGTCTATATAAACCGGAGGGCTTTAGTCCGTAGGACACAACATACATTACAACAATCATACCATAGGCTAGCTTTAGGGTTTAGCCTCCTTGATCTCGTGGTAGATCCACTCTTGTACTACCCATATCATCAATATTAATCAAGCAGGATGTAGGGTTTTACCTCCATCAAGAGGGCCCGAACCTGGGTAAAACATCGTGTCCCTTGTCTCATGTTATCATCCGCCTAGACGCACAGTTCAGGACCCCCTACCCGAGATTCACAGGTTTTGACACCAACATTAGTGCTTTCATTGAGAGTTCCTCTGTGTCGTCACCGATAGGCTCGATGGCTTCTTCAATCAACAACGCTGTCCAGGGTGAGACTTTTCTCCCCGGACAGATCTTCGTATTCGGCGGCTTCGCGCTGCGGGCTAATTCACTTGGCCATCTGGAGCAGATCAAAAGCTACGCCCCTGGCCCTCAGGTCAGATTCGGAAGCCTAAACTTCACGGCCGACATCCGCGAGGACTTGATCTTCGACGGGCTCGAGCCACAGCCAAGCGTGCCGCACTGTTATGATGGGCAGGATCTAGCTCTGCCGCCGAACAGTGCCTTGGTGGCCGCACAAGAATCCGCTCCGGCCCTTAGACCGGAGCCGATCGCCCAGATCGAGGACCGGTGGTTGGACACCGCCTCGGGGGCTTCAACTTCCACGGCGATGGAGCCGAACACTAACCTTGTCCCTCGCGAAGCTCGTGACTCCGAGGTGCCGGACTCCTTGCCGGATTCCGGACCTCCCACGCCCCTGCCAATCGAATCTGATTGGGCGCCGGTTATGGGATTCACCGCCGCGGACATCTTCCAACACTCTCCCTTTGGCGACATCCTAAATTCGCTAAAGCATCTCTCGCTATCCGGAGAGTCCTGGCCGGATTATGGCCATGATGGTTGGGATACGGACAACGAAGATATTCAGAGCCCACCCACCACCCACTTTGTAGCCACTGTCGACGATCTAACCGACATGCTAGACTACGACTCCGAAGACATCGACGCTATGGACAACGATGTCGGAGACGAACAGGAACCAGCGCCTACAGGGCACTGGAAGACCACCTCGTCATACGACATATACATGGTGGACACCCCAAAAGATGGGGACAGCGAAGAAGCAGCGGAGGCAGATTCCTTAAAGAAACAGCCCAAGCGCCGGCGTCAGCGGCGCCGCTCTAAATCCCGCCACAGCAAGAATGGAGATTCCGGCACAGGAGATAATAATACCCCAGAGAGTGCCGAAGACAATCCCCTCCAGCAAGACTCAGCGCAGGAGGATGCAGAAGCAAGCCCTCACGAAAGGGCGGCAGACGAAGAGGTCGAGGAATATAACTATATACCTCCCTCCGAAGACGAGGCAAGCCTCAACGACGACGAATTCGTCGTGCCCGAGGATCCCGTCGAACAAGAGCCTTTCAAACGCAGGCTTATTGCCACGGCAAATAGCCTAAAGAAAAAGAAGCAGCAGCTTCAAGCTGATCAGGACCTGCTGGCCGATCGATGGACCGAGGTCCTCGCGGCCGAAGAGTATAAACTCGAACGCCCCTCCAAAAGCTACCCAAGACGCAAGTTGCTCCCCCGATTAGAGGAGGAAGCATACATACCTTCATCACCAGCGCATGATACGGCAGATCGACCACCCCGTGGTCGCGACAGAGAGGCATCCATGCCCTCCACCAAGACCTTACCCCGGCATCGCTCCAAAAGTGCAAAGCCAAGAGGGAACGCGCCGGACTTGTGAGATATATTGGAGGACAAAGCAAGGCAATCCAGATCCATCTACGGATCACGAGGGCGCCCCACGACCCACGACGAATACCGTCGCGCCAGATACAATAACTCCGGCCGGGCCGAACACAGCAGACAACATTCTCTCGAGCTACGTCGTGATATTGCTCAATATAGAGGCGCCGCACACCCGCTATGCTTCACCGACGAAGTAATGGATCATCAAATCCCTGAAGGGTTTAAACCCGTAAACATCGAATCCTACGATGGCACAACAGACCCCGCGGTTTGGATCGAAGATTATCTCCTTCACATCCATATGGCCCGCGGCGACGATCTCCATTCCATCAATTATCTCCCACTCAAGCTTAAAGGACCAGCTCGGCATTGGCTTAACAGCTTGCCCGCAGAGTCAATTGGGTGTTGGGAAGACCTGGAAGCCGCATTCCTCGAGAACTTCCAGGGCACGTATGTGCGGCCACCAGACGCCGATGACCTAAGCCACATCATTCAGCAGCCAGACGAATCAGCCAGACAATTCTGCACATGGTTCTTGACAAAGAAAAACCAAATCATCGACTGTCCGGATGCAGAGGCCCTCGCAGCCTTCAAACATAACATCCGCGACGAGTGGCTAGCCCGGCACCTGGGACAGGAAAAGCCGAAATCCATGGCAGCCCTCACATCATTAATGACCCGCTTCTGCGCGGGAGAGGATAGCTGGCTAGCTCGCAGCAACAACCTCAGTAAAAAATCTGGCAGTTCGGATACTAAGGACCACAATGGCAGGTCGCGTCGAAGCAAAAATAAACGCCGCATTAACGGCGACGATAAGGAGGATACGGCAGTCAATGCCGGATTCCGAGGCTCTAAACCCGGTCAGCGGAAGAAGCCATTCAACAGAACCACTCCGGGTCCGTCCAATTTGGACCGAATACTCGACCGCTTATGCCAGATACATGGCACCCCTGAAAAGCCAGCTAATCACACCAACAGAGATTGCTGGGTGTTCAACCAGGCAGGCAAGTTAATTGCCGAAAACAATGACAAGGGGCTAAACAGCGACGACGAGGAAGAGACCCGACCGCCGAACAATAGAGGACAGAAGGGTTTCCCCCCACAAGTCCGGATGGTGAACATGATTTACGCAACCCATATACCCAAGAGGGAGCGGAAGCGTGCACTAAGGGACGTATACGCGATGGAGCCAGTCGCCCCGAAGTTCAATCCATGGTCCTCTTGTCCGATCACTTTCGATCAAAGAGAAAATCCGACCAGCATCCGCCATGGCGGATTCGCCGCATTGGTTTTAGACCCAATCGTTGATGGATTTCACCTCACGAGAGTCCTGATGGACGGCGGCAGTAGCCTGAACCTGCTTTATCAGGATACAGTGCGCAAGATGGGCATAGACCCCTCAAGGATTAAACCTACAAAGACAACCTTTAAAGGCGTCATACCAGGTGTGGAGGCCAATTGCACAGGCTCAGTCACACTGGAAGTGGTCTTCGGATCCCCGGATAATTTCCGGAGCGAGGAGTTAATCTTCGACATAGTCCCATTTCGCAGCGGCTATCACGCTCTGCTCGGACGAACCACGTTTGCAAAGTTCAACGCGGTGCCGCATTATGCATACCTCAAGCTCAAGATGCCAGGCCCTCGTGGAGTCATCACGGTCAACGGAAATACGGAACGCTCCCTCCGAACGGAGGAACATACAGCGGCTCTCGCGGAAGAAGTACAGAGCAGCCTTTTAAGGCAATTTCCGAGTCCGGCCGTTAAACGGCCGGATATAGTCAAACGCGCCCGAAGAAACACCAACCAAGACCACCTGGCATGATCCGAGCACGCGTAGCAATGCGGCCCTAACCCCCGCCCTCGCATGATCGCAAGAACAACCCTCCGCGTACATCATTACGCTTTGGAGATACCATGGGCGTAGGGGAAGGGGCACGATCACAATAGACCCAGAGTGCGGCTCGACCACACCAGGGGCTCGCAAGTGCGCCACTCTTTATTATTATTATTTTCCTTCTTTGTATACACAGGACTCCGTTAGCCAGAGGCCCTGTCCGGTGGTGAACCTGCCGAACTCATGATGCAACAGCCGGGGAAGAAAAAATGCGGCGACTAACACTCAGGTGGTCTCAATTACGAGCATTAAATTTGATTATATACACCAAGTCCGCAGCCCATCCCTGGAGGGGGACGTGTTTAACTAGTCCAAAACCCTTGCTTACTGCACTATTTGTATCAGTCTGCACTCATAGCAGACTTCCTTTAATAAATGACGCAGCACTTTTTTGCCTGTTATTACATATATATGTTCATTACATGACATTTTGCACCCGTATATTTTGGTACGGCGTAATACACCAGGGGCTTATGTTCCCCACATTATGGTGTGATAAGTCCGAACACTTTCACAAGTGCGGCACCCCAAACTTATAGCATTATATGAATCGGCTCTGAATCATGTCTTGGGTCAATAGTTGGGTTTGCCCGGCTCCCACGCTTTGGTGCCTTACCTTCCGTTCCGTCGGATAAGGTGGCACTGGGAGAACCACTGCGATTGAGCCCCGGTTAAGCCGGGCGAGCGCCTCAGTGGAGAAAGCTAAAACTGACCGGCATGATAAGGCGAGAGACTGGTCGCTGTTCGAGAGGTCTTTTCGGGTCCTTAAAGACTCATGCCGCTTTGAGCGAAGTTCCGGATAATGTCCGACGAAGGCGTGGATAGCGCCCCGAATTCAGTCTTCCGAATACTAGGGGCTTCGCCGAAATTTAAAATTATAGAATTCTATGGCTAAGTGAGAGTGTTCAAGCATTATAAGTCCGGTTGCCTTGTTCGTTGTGTTGAGCGCCTCCCTAGATGGACCCAAAAATGGGAACAAGAGTGCTCAAGTTATCCCGAACACCCCAGCACTTGCGGCTTGGGGGCCGAAGCCAACGACTTGCCATCTCTCAGATTTCATAAACAGCCGCACAGAAGGTAATATTTTAAATTAAACAAGCGTCGCTTAAAGCGCACATGAACAAAGTTTTCAGCGCACAGGATAATACATAGCGAGTTTACTCAAAAATTACATCTCTAGGGAATTCATCCGCAATATCGCGGGCTCCCTTCAGGACAGTTTTATAATACATTTCGGGCGTACGATACTCCTTGCCCGGTGGCGGCGGGTCAGTAAGAAGCTTCTCCGCATCCAGCCTGCCCCTGTGCACCTTTGTGCGGGCAAGGGTCCGACGAGCACCTTCAATACAGGCGGAGCGCTTGATGACCTCCACCCAGGGGCACGCATCCATCAGCCGCCGCACGAGGCCGAAGTAGCTCCCAGGCATGGCCTGTCTAGGCCACAGCCGGACTATAAGGCCCTTCATGGCCTCCTCAGCTACCTTGTGGAGTTCGACCAGCTGCTTCAGCTGGTCGCTTGGGGGCACCGGATGGCCGGTCTCAGCGTACTGAGACCAGAAGACCTTCTCCGTTGAGCTCCCCTCCTCGCCATGGTAGAATGCAGCGGCATCGGACACACTACGGGCAGATCTGCAAACGCCCCTAGAGAGCTCCGAATGCGGGTAAGTGTCAGGTAATTTACATTAACATGCTTGCTTTGCATGAAAAATGCCTTACGCGGCTATCTTCTTCACATCTTCAACCTCCTGAAGGGCCTTACGGGCCTCGGCCTTGGCGTACTTGGCACTTTCGAGAGCCGAGGCGAGCTCGGACTCTCGAGTCTTGGAGTCGCGCTCCAAGCTCTCATGCTTCTCCATGAGAGCCTGGAGCTCTTGCCGCACTACCGCCACCTGTGCCTCCTGCTTTTCTCGCTCTGCCCGTTCCGTGGCCACACTGCGTTCGGCCGCGGACACAGCCTCCTTGAGGGCTGCCACCTCATTTGTGGCCCCTTCAATACCCATATTATCCTTGTTAATTTTATTGCAACCAAAATCCTTTTCTGTAAGGTAAAAATTCAAAGTGGTGCTACTCACCTTCTTTGTCCTCGAGCTGCCTCTTGGCATGGCCGAGCTCTCGCTCGGACCACTCGAGATCTTGCTTTAGTGTACCAACCTCCGCAGTCAATGCGGCAGAGGTCAGCAGCACAGCTTCCAAACCCATATTGACATAATTTATTAGCAACCTGCGAATATCTTTTTAGATCCTCAGTCCGGCTTTTCTTTCCGAACACCAAACCGAGCATCAGGGGCTACTGTCTATGCAGTATTACATTACATAATTTTAACTTCTTACCTCAAAGCCTGTTAGAAGGCTACTGCAGGCTTCGGTCAGCCCGCTCTTGGCGAGTTGAACCTTCTGAATCACCGCACTCATAATAGTGTGGTGTTCTTCCTCGATGGAAGCGCCTTCGAGCGCCTCCAGCAAGTTGTCCGGCGCCTCCGATTGGACGGAGGCCGCCGGTGTCACGGTCTTGCCCTTCTTTCGAAGGGGCCGCCTGCCGGACTCTGGAACCACTGCAGGTCCCGACGTAGAGTCCGGCGCAAAGTCCGGGAGGCTGCCTTGCGGCGCCTCCGAAGCCTCCTCCTGATTGGTCCCTTTCTGGGATCCCACCTCGGCGTCCTCATCGGCGCGGGGGGTAGAGGCAGTCGGAAGTGAATCCACATCCGACGGGGCCAACGACCCGCTCGATGAAGCGGGGAAATCATCATCGGCCGGACAGCGGGCAGTATGCGGCATTAGTAGGACACTATGTGACATGAAAGAAATTGCATATTAGGGATCCGGATACTTACGATCTCGCCGGAGGCCTGGCCCTTGAAGGCCACTCCTCGTCGCCAACGTTGGTGTTGGCGGAGCTGTCCGGGGGAATGGTTCTCCCCCTCTTGGACCCTTCGGCCTCCCCTGTTGGGGAAGCCTTCCTCTTCCTCTCTCCCCCCTCCGGGAGAGAGTCTTATTCCTCCTCCTCGTCTTCGGGGGAGGAGTCCGCCTCGTCGTCGGACGCTTGATTACGGGAACTCTTTCAAGTGCCCGTGGCCACCTTCTTGGCCTTCTTCTCCGGCACCACGTGCGGTGCCGGAACCAGTAGCCTCGCTAGACGGGCATCCACTGGGTCTTCTAGCATGGGAGCCGGGCAGATGAGCTGCTCGGCCTTCTTCATCCATTCCTGTCAAAGGAAAAGGGAGATTGAAACCCTCTTAGAATCAATCTATTTACCACAAGTGTCCCGTAAAGGGGTAGAATCACTTACCTCGTCAGCCGGATGCTGCGAGTGAAATCCACGATCTTCTGCCGCGGATGCGGGGGCTTCGGCGCCCTTAAACAACACCCTCCAGGCGCCTTCGTACGTTGTGTCGAAGAGCCCGCTCTTGGAATGGGAGGATCCGGCGGACGAGCATGACTTGGACCACGTCGACGAGCCTGAGCTTCTTGTTCACCAGCTTCCGGATACAGGCTCGGAGTCCCGTCAGCTCCTTCGGATTACCCCACAACAAGCCCTTCTCTTTCCAGGAGGTGAGCTGTGTGGGGATACCAGATCTAAACTCGGGGGCCGCCGCCCACGCAGGGTCGCGCGGCTCGGTGATATAGAACCACCCCGATTGCCACCCCTTGACGGAGTCCACGAAGGCCCCTTCGAACCAGAGGACGTTGGGCATCTTTCCCAACATGGCGCCTCCGCACTCCGCCTGCGTGCCCTTCACTACCTTCGGCTTGATGTTGAAGGTCTTGAGCCACAAGCCGAAGTGGGGCCGGATGCAGAGGAGGGCCTCGCACACGACGATAAACGCCGAGATGTTGAGGATGAAGTTCGGCGCCAGATCGTGGAAATCCAGGCCGTAGTAGAACATGAGCCCCCGGACAAAGGGGTGAAGTGGAAAGCCCAGTCCGCGGAGGAAGTGGGGAAGGAAAACTACCCTCTCATGGGGCCCGGGGGTAGGGATGAGCTGCCCCTCGTCGGGCAGCCGGTGCGCGATATCGCCGGAAAGGTATCCGGCGCTGCGCAGCTTGGTGATGTGTTCCTCCTTAACGGTGGAAGCCAACCATTTGCCTCCCCCTCCGGACATGGTCGGGGAAGGTTTAGATGAGATGCGCGAGCTTGGGCGTTGGAGCTTGAGTGCGCGGAGGTGGATAAGCAAAGGAGGAAGAAGGCATGGGTGAAAAGGTGAATCCTTATCCCTTATATATAGGCAGGCGAAGACTATGCGTCCCCCACCAGCCTGGTAAAACTCGCTTATCTCCCAAGCGCCACCATCAATGGCACGGTTGGGTTACCCATGTCCGTATTGATGAGAATCCCGGAATAAGGGGAACATGCCAAGGAAACCGCTTCGCTAAACGTGATGAGGTGGTATAATAAAAAACGATTCAAGTAAAGGCTTGGTAGTGGCGTGACGACATGCCGCAAAATACGTCAGCAGATTGGACTTGTGGACATTTTATTCTCTCTACGGTGGAATGTGGAATTTATTTTGGAGAGCCGGACACTATCCTGGTGTTCATGATCTTCTCTGGATTCTTCAAAGGAGGAACCCGCCTTGCAATGCCGAACATTATGCACGCCGGACTTATCGTCATTGAAGCCTGGTTCAGGGGCTACTGAGGGAGTCCTAGACTAGGGGGTGTCCGGACAGCCGGACTATCATCGTCCGCCGGACTCCAAGACTACGAAGATGCAAGATTGAAGACTCCGTCCTGTGTCCGGATGGGACTTTCCTTGGCGTGGAAGGCAAGCTTGGTGATACGGATATGTAGATCTCCTACCATTGTAACCGACTCTGTGTAACCCTAGCCTTCTCCGGTGTCTATATAAACCGGAGGGCTTTAGTCCGTAGGACACAACATACATTACAACAATCATACCATAGGCTAGCTTTAGGGTTTAGCCTCCTTGATCTCATGGTAGATCCACTCTTGTACTACCCATATCATCAATATTAATCAAGAAGGATGTAGGGTTTTACCTCCATCAAGAGGGCCCGAACCTGGGTAAAACATAGTGTCCCTTGTCTCCTGTTACCATCCGCCTAGATGCATAGTTCGGGACCCCGTACCCGAGATCCGCCAGTTTTGACACCGACAGCGACCTTACTCGAACTCCTCATTCACGTGCTCAACTTCGTCCTTGTCCCTCTTCCTCTTGGCCGATACGCCTTTGCTTGAACCACACACTTGGCTCTCGCTCTTCATCCAACCTTCGTAGATATTGAAACAAAGGTAGGCATCCATTGCAGCGTACTGGATGTGGTCTCTATCTAATATATTCCACTTCCATGCAAGATGAAACTTGGGCAGAAGTTTCATCAGTTTACTATACAAAGGATAAACCATGGCTTTTGCCAGGGTCAATAGTGAAGGCTGACAGGAGGACACCAGCCCATTCTTCTGGAGGTTGAAGGGCTAGCCTACAACGAGGCCTATCCGATCCAGGACTCTTCTGCCATTCGTAAAGTCTATAGTAACGAATTTGACTTTGCTGCCCGCGAGGAAGTTCTTAAAATCCTCGCATTCAAGGTCGGCATGGCATATGTCGTAGACCAAGCACAAGTTATGCACGCAAACCTGGATCACGGCGAGCTTCTTCCTCTCTTCCTCCTTTAGATTCTTCTCTTTTCCCAGGACTGTGGTGTACTCAACATCTAGCCCAGCAACACACTCATCACCATTTGACTTTTTGAACATGCGTTTGAAGCGAGCAAGGAATCCTTTCACCGTCGCAGAAGAATGGATGTAGATGACGTCGAACTCATCGTCGGTGATGGTTCTAAACTTGTACTCCCCGCCGGTCATGGAGATTTGGGACACCATGGATTTGGGAGGAGGATTAGGATTAGTGGAACTGTTGTAATGTGAAAGGACGGACGACTAGGAGTGAACTGCCATAATGTTAAAGGATGGCCAGGGACGAGTAGGAGCGAACTACTAGCAGTTTTCCGATTGTAAAAATGTTGAGTGGGACGTGCGAACGACAAGGTAGTGGCTTGCCCGGTGGATAAATGGCTTCATGCAATGTACTATGGGGACCCAATTAGATGTCATGTCTACTAGATGCCCAATTAAATGGTTTCATGCATCTGCGTGTTCACACGTCAAGCGTCGGGAAAATTACAGGTGATACTAAGCTTTCCATGCGCCCATTATACGAGCTTCCGAGAGCCCTTGGATTTGAGATCAAACGGTTGCATGGTGTGATTCTAGACCTATGGGTGAATATCCTATCCTGGAGGGTTATTCTGCAAATTTTCAGCAACTTAGCATGCGATCGTTCGATCTCAGATCCAAGGGCTGTCAGCAGTCTGTATCCGTGCCTACCACGACCGTTGCCTCGCTCGCTCGGTCGCGCCCTTGGAGATTTTAGACGGCTATAAATGAGAATTTTTCTACCTACGTACTTCGCATGCATGAAACTACTTCCTCCGTCCAGGTGTGTGGCTGGTTGTAATGGAGAGTATCATGTACTAGTATCATGCATATGATATACCAGTGTATGATACTACATCCATAATGCCTAGTATCATATGTTGGTATCATAGATGACTACATTTATTACCATGCATGACACAAATTAGCACATCATATAATATGATACAGTATCAAGATATGATATTCAACCATATCTTTCTTCATTTAATTCTATGCCACCTCATCAACATTGCTTAGTTGGCATGCATGATACTACTTATGATACTCCCATTACGGGCAGCCAGGCTATCTGATCTTGGCATGGCACCTGTATACAACGGAGGGGATTAGGGGAGACTCACCCCGGTCATAGCGCCACAGTAATAATGATAATGGCAAGTCAAATCACACGGGCCCACCTATCCATCAATAAGGAGCCATCAAATCACACGGCCCTACGTTTGCAGTACTCTACTCCCTTATCTTCTTGGCTCTCTGTCGAACCAACTAGGCGTAACTGCCCCGCCTACCGCACGGGAAAATCCCCGCCCTCGACTTTTAAATATAATTTTTTATCCATGGATTGCGCCATGGAGCAAAGCCCGGATAAAATGGCGGTACACATGTATACAACATGCCCATCGCGTTCGCATCGCACCCCAGATGGTCGGTCAGTCTGGCACGCTGCTGACTGAATGGAACACACGTCATATTGCGTTTACACACACATGTCGGACCACAATTGAGAACCGACCATAGGCACACACAACCCGTCCTCACAAGTCGACTGAGTTAATAGAAGAGAGAGACGAGCGATAGTACTGGAGCAGTGTTGTACACACGTCGGTGCCTAGACGATGCCTGCACGACACGGGAGATCATTTCATGCAGGCTATTTTGTACAGGGCTTTAGTTCTGATGAGAAATCTAAAAAAGGTTTCTTGTCATCTCGCAATAATAGTTGTCATGTGCTTCGGATCATTGAGAGGGTTAAACAGAAGCAACTATGTTCCTCCAAGGCGCTAGTCATTGGGGGCACATGCACTGGCTGCCATCTAGGTCAAGCTAGCTATGTTAACTAACTTATCTACGAGCTTGTCTTTGGCCATGTTTGGATACTCCAATTTATCTAGAGGTTAGAATTAGTTTCTAGCTCATGACTAACCCTAAACTAACTCTAGCCAAAGAGGTGTTTGGATGACAGGGTTAGATTGACAATAAATGCACTAGGAGAACTAGCTCCAATTAGCACCTCTTGGGTGGGATAGTTTTTTTGGGTGGGTTAGATGCAACTAGCTCAAACTAGCCCTCATGTTTGGATACTTTATGGCTATTTGAGCCCAAACTAGCTCAAACTAACTCTAACCCATGGATCCAAACAGGGCCTTTAATTCGAGCTTTGATCCTCGTCTAGTTTGTTCGTCGGGATTCACATTTTCTCCTTGGGGCAGTGAGGTTATATTTTCTTTTCATGTGGCATTTTTTCATGTTAGATGTTAATCCGGTGCTTCAGATCAAAATGACAACAATTGTGACTCCGGGGCACGTGCATGAAGACTTCTCGACAGTCATTGACAAGGTCAAGATGGCTCCGGTAGAAAAAATAAAACTACTACACTATATAGGTAGGAGCCTCCGCGCTTTCTTGCTAGTGTTGCTCTCTTCACACTCTCTCGTCCTCTCCAAATCTATACACGACAGTGGTGGCCACACTCTCTCTGCTAACCGCTGGTCACAGATCTGGCTGGAACCCCTCCCCCGGGGAAGGTGAGAAGGTGCATGTTCACGCGGTCGTCCTCGGGGACGGCTCTTACCCACTGCCAGTGCATCCCGATCAGCGTGCCTTGTCATTCTCTCCCATGCAGTGCCGGCTAGGGAGGGCCTCTGTTCCCTTCTTCCTTGCTATCGTAGTGTGGGCAGATCCGGCCTCCCGCCGCCCACCTAGTGACATCCCGGCGACCCTCACGTATAACTTCCTTTGAAATCAGCCTTTCTCTACTGCCCCAGCTCCTCACATTGCTGCATTTGTATCTTTTACTATTTCTCAGCCCCCCTCATTGATAGGATCAATCGGCTGTTCAAAAGCCACCTAAATGTCTACTGTTAAGAGGTAAAACTACTTCATGCAGTTGAATATAGTACTACTTGGTTCAAACAGGGAAGAAAGGGGGTGGGGGTGGGGGAAGATTTGTTACCTGAATCTAGGACTTAGTCGAAAGAGGAAATAATGGGGGCGAAAGGTAGCAGAGACTGGCTATCCAGCTGGTCTCTTGGTCTAATAGGGAAATAAACGTAAACGCAGTACAAACTCGATATAAACCAATCTACTGGTTGAAAAAGGAAAGAAAGTGGGGACTGGGGGACAAGTCAACAGAGTATGTCCAGCACGAGATTTGCTAGCCTCACATAGTATAAGGTGGCTATACTAAACAAAAAATGGGACCAACCCAGATATCCTGTTTGGATGTTTGTTGCCCTGAGCCCCTCTTATGTAATGCCACTGGTAAAATGTAGCAGTCCCACTGTTAAAGTAAGGACACTTCAAACCAATGTTGTTTTCAATGTAATGCCTCCAGTAATATGAATCAATGGCATTGTTTTTCATGTCCTGCTAAATTTCCCATTAAGATAGGTTGCTTCTTTTCGTTAGACTAGCGATGTGCCCATGCGTTGCAACGGATCCAAAGTAGAATAGTACTTGTTCGCAAACTTGAAAGAAAACAATCTTGTTTTGATACACATATACCACTAAAAATATATTATGTTTCACTGAAAATATATTTCCTAGGCTGTTTTGATGAGGTGAGGGAGGGATGTGATTGCTTTCAAGATAATAAGGGGTTTTCTACAAATTGGAGCAGTGAAGTGGGCTATTGTTGCAAAAATGCCACAACTTACCTCACAGCCATTAGATGCAGATCTAATGGTCAGAAATGACGGATGGCAGACACACCATCATCACCAACTGAGTCTTTTCTAGGAGTAGAGAAATGCAACTGTCCTGGTCCGCCTACTCTCATGTGCCCAAATACCAACCCTTTAGCAGTTGTTAATGTAATGTTGGTGGTAAAATGAAGCAATTGCACCATTAAAGTAATGTAGTATTTAACAGTTGTCATAGTTAATCCTAATGCCCACACTAATATCTAGCAATGTTGTTGATTTAGAAATTGCTATTGTCCTTGTAGGATTGCCATTCAGATAAGGAACATGCTTCTTTTCATTTGATGTATGTTTCATCACTTGTTAGTCACCCTCCTTTTCACCTTTGTGCAATGAGAGATATACCTTCACGCTTTATCTTAGTTGAACTGCACAAAATGATATCCAAATTATAGTTGAACATTCCACGAGCTTCACGACCAACCTTGATGTTTCTCAATTTTATTGCAACTAATCAAGAAGAAGTTGCTAGCTCATGGGACCTTGCTAACTGCATGATGCAAACATTGCTTCATTTTAGGTGAGGTGCACAAAAGGGTCCCATGAATTGAATCATCCATGTTGGTGACTGGTGTCATCCCTTCTATGATGGCGTTGACTGCAGATATGGTTCCCATCATGAGGTATGTTCCTTTTTGGTCCAACCGTTTGCCAAAGATCCTGCATGTTGACTCTGCTCTTGTGCTACTGTTTTGGCACTGCCATGATAAAGTAGTAATGTTATTATTTTGCACCTTAATCCAGTGGCACTATTAATTTGAGGCAATGTTTTGGCACTGCTAGTGCCACTGATTTTTTTATATATCGAAAGAGGCGGTTTCCTCCGATTTCATTAAAGAAACCCAACCATAGAGAACCATTATCCAACGACATCTCAGTGTAAACGGCCAGTTATGCAACTACTACTAGAATGGACTGAGTACTAGTGATACGTCTCCAACGTATCTATAATTTTTTTATTGTTCCATGTTGTTATATTATCATTCCTGGATATTTTACAATCATTTTATAGCAACTTTATATCATTCTTTAGGACTAACCTATTGATACAATTGATACGTCTCCAACGTATCTATAATTTTTGATTGTTCCATGCTATTATATTACCCCTTTTGGATGTTTATGGGCTTTATTTTACACATTTATATCATTTTTGGGACTAACCTACTAACCAGAGGCCCAACCCATATTGTTGTTTCTTTTTGCCTATTTCAGTATTTCGAAGAAAAGGAATATCAAACGGAGTCCAAACGGAATGAAACCTTCAGGAGCGTGATTTTTGGAATGAACGTGATCCAGAGGACTTGGAGTGCAAGTCAAGAAGCAGCTGAGGCTCCCACGAGATAGGAGGCCGCCCCACCCATAGGGCACGCCCTCCTGTCTCGTGGGCCCCTCGGGCAGCCACCGACGTACTTCTTCCTCCTATATATACCTACGTACCCCGAAAACATCCAGGGGCACCATGAAACACAATTTCCACCACCGTAACCTTCTGTATTCGCGAGATTCCATCTTGGAGCCTTCGCCGGCAGTCTGCTGGAGGGGGAATCGACCACGGAGGGCTTCTACATCAACATCCTTGCCCCTCCGATGAGTTGTGAGTAGTTTACCATAGACCTACGGGTCCACGGTTATTAGCTAGATGGCTTCTTCTCTCTTTTTGGATCTCAATACAATGTTCTCCCCCTCTCTTGTGGAGATCTATTCGATGTAAACTCTTTTTGTGTTGTTGTTTGTCGAGATCCGATGAATTGTGGGTTTATGATCAAGTTTATCTATGAATAATATTTGAATCTTCTCTGAATTCTTTTATGTATGATTGAGTTATCTTTGCAAGTCTCTTTGAATTATCAGTTTGGTTTGGCCTACTAGATTGATCTTTCTTGCCATGGGAGAAGTGCTTAGCTTTGGGTTCAATCTTGCGGTGTCCTTACCCAGTGACAGAAAGGGTTGCAAGGCACGTATTGTATTGTTGCCATCGAGGATAACAAGATGGGATTTATATCATATTGCTTGAGTTTATCCCTCTACATCATGTCATCTTGCTTAATGCGTTACTCTGTTCTTATGAACTTAATACTCTAGATGCAGGCAGGAGTCGGTCGATGTGTGGAGTAATAGTAGTAGATGCAGGTAGGAGTCGGTCTACTTGTTATGGACGTGATGCCTATATACATGATCATGCCTAGATAATATCATAATTATTCGTTTTTCTATCAATTGCTCGACAGTTATTTGTTCACCCATCGTAATACTTATGCTATCTTGAGAGAAGCCTCTAGTGAAACCTATGGCCCCGGGTCTATCTCTTATCATATTTGCTTTCAATCTACCTTTATTTGCATCTTTACTTTTTTTGCATCTATGTTATAAAATACCAAAAATATATTTATCTTATCTGACTATCTTTATTAGATCTCACTTTCGCAAGTGGCCGTGAAGGGATTGACAACCCCTTTATTGTGTTGGTTGCGAGTTCTCAGTTTGTTTGTGTAGGTGCGTGGGACTTTTGAGGAGCCTCCTACTGGATTGATACCTTGGTTCTCAAAAACTGAGGGAAATACTTTGCTGCATCACCCTCTCTTCTTCGAGGAAAACCAACGCAAGCTCAAGACGTAGCAAGAAGGATTTCTGGCGCCGTTGCCGGGGAGGTCTTCGCTCAAGTCAAGACATACCAAGTACCCATCACAAACCCATCTCCCTCGCATTTATATTATTTGCCATTTGCCTCTTGTTTTCCTCTCCCCCACTCCACTCTTGTCGTTTTATTCGCCCTCTCTTTCCCAATCTCCTCCTCTCTTTTCGCTTGCCTTTTTCTGTTTGCTTGTGTGTCTGTTTGTCCTTATGGCTTCGCCTAAGGGTCCTGACCACCTTCTCAAAAGGATGGAAGAGATTGAATCAAATATTAGAAGCTTTATGAATTTGCAATTTGAGCATAATAATTTCTTTAGAAAAGAGCTTAAGGAACAAAAAAGATTTTTGGGGTTTATAAACAAAGAGCTTGACGATATGAATAAAGAATTTTATGGTGTTAATGCTCAAATTACCCGTCTTAAAAATGCTATAGCCAAAATTTCTGATAAGCAAGCCACCTTAGTCAATAAGATGGCCGCTAAACCAGAAAAGTTAGATGAAAATAATGAGGAGGATCTTAAAGTTATTGATGCGTCTCCTATTAGATCTATATTTTGCAATATGAATTTTGATGATTATGGGACTGATGATGAATCAACTTTGCCTAGAAGGCGTCCCAAGAATTCGGAGTCTTTAGATCTTAATGCTAAATTTGGTAAAAGTGAGATTGGAGAATCCTCAACTTCTAATAATATTGAATCTACTATCTCGGATTTCAAGGAATTTGATTATAATAATTGCTCTTTAAAAGGTTGTATTTCCTTGTTGCAATCCATTGTTAATTCTCCTCATGCTTATAGTCAAAATAAAGCTTTTACCAAACATATCGTTGATGCCTTAATGCAATCTTATGATGAAAAACTTAATTTGGAAGTTTCTATACCTAGAAAACTTAATGATGAGTGGGAACCTACTATAAAGATTAGAATTAAAGATTGTGAGCGTTTTGCTTTGTGTGATTTGGGTGCTAGTGTTTCCACGATTCCAACAACTTTATGTGATATTCTAGGTTTCCACGATCTTGATGATTGCTCTTTAAATTTGCACCTTGCGGATTCCACCATTAAAAAGCCAATGGGAAGGATCAATGATGTTCTTATTGTTGCAAATAGAAATTTGGTGCCTGTAGATTTTATCGTCCTTGATATAGATTGCAATCTTTCTTGCCCTATTATTCTTGGTAGACCTTTCCTTAGAATGATTAGTGCGATTATTGATATGAAGGAAGGGAATATTAGATTCCAATTTCCATTAAATAAAGGCATGGAGCACTTTCCAAGAAATAAAGTCAAATTACCTTATGAATCTATCATGCGTGCTACTTATGAATTTAGTGCCAAAGAGGGCACTCGTTAGACATATCTTCGCTTTTATGCCTAGTTAGGGGCGTTAAACGATAGCGCTAGTTGGGAGGCAGCCCAACTTTCTTTATGTTCTTTGTTTTTGCTCCTGTTTAGTAATAAATCTTGCATGTACCTTCTTTTTATATGTGTTTTTATCTTTTAATTAGTGTTTGTGCCAAGTAGAACCAATAGGATAACCTATGATGATAGTTGATTTGATTCTGCTGAAAAACAGAAACTTTGCACGCACGAATATAATTTTGTTAAATCACAGAAACGTGATGTTGCGTTGATTCTTTTTGATGATGTTCAACAAACAAATTTTCCAGGACTTCCTATTTTTATAGGATTTTTAGAGTTCCAGAAGTTTCCGTTAGTTACAGATTACTACAGACTGTTCTGTTTTTGACAGATTCTGTTTTTCGTGTGTTGTTTGCTTATTTTGATGCATCTATGGCTAGTAAAATAGTTTATAAACCATAGAGAAGTTGGAATACAGTAGGGTTAACACCAAAATAAATAAATAATGAGTTCATTACAGTACCTTATGTGGTGGTTTTGTTTTCTTTCACTAACGGAGCTTATAAGATTTCCTGTTGAGTTTTGTGTTGTGAAGTTTTCAAGTTTTGGGTAAAGCTTTTATGAACTATGTAATAAAGGGTGGCAAGAGCCTAAGCTTGGGGATGCCCAAGGCACCCCAAGATATTCAAGAATAGCCAAAAGCCTAAGCTTGGGGATGCCCCGGGAAGGCATCCCCTCTTTCGTTTTCGTCATTGGTAACGTTACTTGGAGCTATATTTTTATTCGCTACATGATATGTGTTTTGCTTGGAGCATCGTGTATTATATTAGCCTTTGACTTTTAGTTTACCACAATCATCCTTGCTGTACACACCTTTTTGGAGAAGCCTATTTGATTAGAATTTGCTAGAATACCCTATGTGCTTCACTTATATCTTTTGAGCTTGATAGTTTTTGCTCTAGTGCTTCGCTTATATCTTTTAGAGCACGGTGGTGTCTTAATTTTGAAGAAATTTCTAGTCTCTCATGCTTCACTTATATTATTTTGAGAGTCTTTTTAGAACAGCATGGTATTTTCTATGGTTACAAAGTTGGTCTTAGAATGATGATCATCCAAGTTGGGTATAATAAAAACTATCATAGAAAAAGAATTGGATGCTATGATCAATTTGATCCTTGATAATTGTTTTGAGATATAAAGGTAGTAATGGTAGGGTCATGCTAGTGGGTAATTATGAAATTGAGAAATACTTTTGTTGAAGTTGGCAAGTCCCATAGCATGCACGTATGGTAAAAGTTGTGTGACAAATTTGTTGCATGAGGTGCTCTTTTGATTGTCTTCCTTATGAGTGGCAGTCAGGGACGAGCGATGGCCTTTTCCTACCAATCTATCCCTCTTGGGGCATGCGTAGTAGTACTTTACTTCGAGGGCTAAGTAGACTTTTGCAATAAGTATATGAGTTCTTTTTGACTAATGTGAGTCCATGGATATATGCACACTCATCTTTCCACTTTGCTAGCCTTTATTATTACCGCGCAACTTTCGCCGGTATCATAAACCCCTTATTTACCTTCCTCAAAACAGCCACCATACCTACCTATTATGGCATTTCCATAGCCATTCCGAGATATATTGCCATGCAACTTTCCACCGTTCCGTTTATTATGACACGTTCCATCATTGTCATATTGCTCTTTGCATGATCATGTAGTTGACATCGTATTTGTGGCAAGGCCACCTTCATAATTTCCATACATGTCGCTCTTGATTCATTGCATATCCCGGTACACCGCCGTAGGCATTCATATAGAGTCATATCTTGTTCTAGCTTTGAGTTGTAATTCTTGAGTTGTAAATCCATAAAAGTGTGATGATCTTCATTATTAGAGCATTGTCCTAGTGAGGAAAGGATGATGAAAGCTATGATTCCCCCACAAGTCGGGATGAGACTTTGGACTTTACAAAAAGAAAAAAAATGAGAAAAGAAAAAATAGAAAGGCCAAAAAGAAAAAAAAGGAGGCCAAAGAAAAAAAAGAAAAAAAAGAAGATAAAATAAAATGAGAGAAAAAGAGAGAAGGGACAATGCTACTATCTCTTTTTCCACACTTGTGCTTCAAAGTAGCACCATGATCTTCATGATAAAGAGTCTCCTATGTTGTCACTTTCATATACTAAGTGGGAATTTTCATTATAGAACTTGGCTTGTATATTCCAATGATGGGCTTCCTCAAAATGCCCTAGGTCTTCGTGAGAAAGCAAGTTGGATGCACACCCACTTAGTTTCTTTTGTTGAGCTTTCATATATTTATAGCTCTAGTGCATCTATTGCATGGCAATCCCTACTCACTCACATTCATATCTATTAATGTGCATCTCCATATAGCCCGTTAATACGCCTAGTTGATGTGAGACTATCTTCTCCCTTTTTGTCCTCACAACCACCACCATATACCACCATAGTGCTATGTCCATGGCTTACGCTCATGTATTGCGCAAGAGTTGAAAAAGCTGAAGCGCGTTAAAAAGTATGAAACAATTGCTCGGATCGTCATCGAGGTTCTGCATGATGGGAGTATTTTTTGTAATGAAAATGAAGCATGGCCTAACTATATGATTTTGTAGGGATAAGCTTTCTTTGTCTATGTTATTTTGATAGGACATGATTATTTGTTAGTATGCTTTGAAGCATTATTATTTTTATGTTTTATAAGCTTTTATTTTGAATCATTTGGATCTGAACATTCATGCCACAATAAAGAAAATTACACTGAGAATTATTCTAAGTAGCATTACACATCAAAAATTTCCTTTTTATCATTTACCTACTCGAGGACTAGCAGGAATTAAGCTTGGGGATGATTGATACGTCTCCAAAGTATATATAATTTTTGATTGTTCCATGCTATTATATTACCCCTTTTGGATGTTTATGGGCTTTATTTTACACATGTATATCATTTTCAGATCTCAATACAATGTTCCCCCCTCTCTTGTGGAGATCTATTCGATGTAAACTCTTTTTGCAGTGTGTTTGTCGAGATCCGATGAATTGTGGGTTTATGATCAAGTTTATCTATGAATAATATTTGAATCTTCTCTGAATTCTTTTATGTATGATTGAGTTATCTTTGCAAGTCTCTTTGAATTATCAGTTTGGTTTGGCCTACTAGATTGATCTTTCTTGCCATGGGAGAAGTGCTTAGCTTTGGGTTCAATCTTGCGGTGTCCTTACCCAGTGACAGAAAGGGTTGCAAGGCACGTATTGTATTGTTGCCATCGAGGATAACAAGATGGGGTTTATATCATATTGCTTGAGTTTATCCCTCTACATCATGTCATCTTGCTTAATGCGTTACTCTGTTCTTATGAACTTAATACTCTAGATGCAGGCAGGAGTCGGTCGATGTGTGGAGTAATAGTAGTAGATGCAGGCAGGAGTCGGTCTACTTGTTATGGACGTGATGCCTATATACATGATCATGCCTAGATAATCTCATAATTATTCGCTTTTCTATCAATTGCTCGATAGTAATTTGTTCACCCACCGTAATACTTATGCTATCTTGAGAGAAGCCTCTAGTGAAACCTATGGCCCCCGGGTCTATCTCTTATCATATTTGCTTTCATTCTACCTTTATTTGCATCTTTACTTTTTTTGCATCTATATTATAAAATACCAAAAATATATTTATCTTATCTTAATATCTTTATTAGATCTCACTTTCGCAAGTGGCCGTGAAGGGATTGACAACCCCTTTATTGCGTTGGTTGCGAGTTCTCAGTTTTTTTGTGTAGGTGCATGGGACTTTTGAGGAGCCTCCTACTGGATTGATACCTTGGTTCTCAAAAACTGAGGGAAATACTTACGCTACTATTGCTGCATCACCCTCTCCTCTTCGAGGAAAACTAACGCAAGCTCAAGACGTAGCAATAGTGCCCAGTGCCAGTTGCTGTTTTTCGCTTGTTTTTTTACTTCGCGAAAAATCAATACCAATCGGAGTCCAAATGCAGCAAAACTTTTTGGAGATTTTTTCTGGACCAAAAGACACAAGTTGGGCCAAGGAAGTACTAGAGGGGGGATCCAAGGGGAGCACAACCCACCTGGGTGCGCCTGGGGGGCCAGATGCGCCCAGGTGGGTTGTCCCCACCTCGGCCGCCTCCTGCTACTTCTTGAGCATGCACTGGTTTTCCCCTTGAAGAGGAAAGGGTGATGCAACACAGTAGAGAAAAGTATTTCCCTCAGTTAAGAACCAAGGTATCAATCCAGTAGGAGAAACGTGCAAGTCCCCAATAGATGCACCTACACAAACAATCAAACACTTGCACCCAATGCGATAAAGGGGTTGTCAATCCCTTCACGATCACTTGCAAAGGTGAGATCTGATAGAGATAGATAAAACTGAATAAAAGATAACTAATTATTTTTGGGTTTTTTGGTTTATAGATCTGAAAATAAAAGATTGCAAAATAGTAGATCGGAAACAAGTATGATGGAAAATAGACCCGGGAGCCATAGGTTTAACTAGAGGCTTTTCTCTTGAAGGCAAATAATACAGTGGGTGCACAAATTACTATCGAGCAATTGATAGAAAAGCGCAAAGTTACAATGATATCTAAGGAAATGATTATGCATAGAGGCATCATGTCTGTGTCAAGTAGACCGACTCCTTCCTGCATCTACTACTATTACTCCACACATCGACCGCTATCCAGCATGCATCTAGAGTATTAAGTTCATGAAGAACAGAGTAACGCCTTAAGTAAGATGACATGATGTAGAGGAATAAACTCAAGCAATATGATCTAAACCCCATCTTTTTATCCTTGATGGCAACAATACAATACATGCCTCACTACCCCTACTATGTCACTGGGATGAGGACACCGCAAGATTGAACCCAAAGCTAAGCACATATCCCATTGCAAGGAATACCAATCTAGTTGGCCAAACCAAACCGATAAGTCGAAGAGAAATACAAAGATATCAAGCCATGCATATAAGAAATCAGAGTAGATTCAAATAATATTCATAGATAAGCTGATCATAAATCCATAGTTCATCGGATCTCGACAAACACACCGCAAAAGAAGATTACATCAGATAGTTCTCCAAGAACACAGAGGAGAACAAGGTATTGAGAATCAAAGAGAGAGAATAAGCGATCTAGCTACTAGCTATGACCCGTAGGTCTGAGGTAAACAACTCACGTTTCATTGGAAGGGCAATAGAGTTAATGTAGATGCCCTCCGTGATCGAATCCCCCTTCGGCAAATCGCCAGAAAGGGCCACAATATGGGATCTCACTTGAACAGAAGGTTACGGCGGCGGAAAGGTATTTTTGTGGATGCTTCTAAGGATTTTGGACTATATGTGAATATATAGGACGAAGAAGTAGGTCAGAGGATCCCTGAGGGGGCCACAAGGCAGGAGGGCACGCCCTCCACCGTTGACGCCACCTTGTGGCTCTTCTGGCTTGGGCTCCAAGTCCTCTAGGTGTCTTCGAGTCCAAGAAAAAGCATCCCGAAATTTTTATTCCGTTTGGACTCTGTTTGATATTCCTTCTCTACGAAGCTTAAAAACAAGGAAAAAACAAAAACTGGCACTAGGATCTAGGTTAATAAGTTAGTCCCAAAAATAATATAAAATAACATAATAATGCATATAAAACATCCAAAACAGATAATATATTAGCATGGAACAATCAAAAATTATAGATACGTTGGAGACGTATCACCTCCCGCACCGCCTCTTTGCTCCACAAATACCCTGAAATTCCAAAAACCCTAGCAGAGTTGATGAAACACAATTCCAGCCGCCGCAAGTTCGAGAAACCACAGATCCAATCTAGACACCATCATGGAGGGGTTCATCATCCTCATTGGTGCCTCCCCGATGATGCGTGAGTAGTTCATTGTAGACCTACATTCTGTAGTTAGTAGCTAGAAGGCTTCCTCTCTCTCTCTTTTGATTCTCAATACAATGGTCTCTTGGAGATCTATTTGATGTAACTCTTTTTGCGGTGTGTTTGTTGGGATCTGATGAACTTTGAGTTTATGATCAGATCTATCGTTTTATCCATGAAAGTTATTTGAGTATCTTTGATCTATTATATGCATGATTACTTATAACCTCGTATTTCTTCTTCGAATCTTTTGTTTAGTTAGGCCGACTAGATCGATTTTTCTTTCCATGGGAAGAGGTGCTTTGTGATGGGTTCGATCTTACGGTGCTCAATCCCAGTGACAGAAGGGGAAATGACACGTATTTCTCATTGCTATTAAGGATAACAAGATGGGGTCTATTCCTACATGAATAGATCTTGTCTACATCATGTCATCATTCTTATTGCATTACTCCGTTTCTCCATGAACTTAATACACTAGATGCATGCTGGATAGCGGTCCATGTGTGGAGTAATAGTAGTAGATGCAGGCAAGAGTCGGTCTACTAATATTGGACATGATGCCTATATAATGATCATTGCCTGGTGAAAGCACAAGTGCTCCCTAGGTGGTTTTGGTAATTAATGTCAACATATCTCTTGTTGGACTAACGCTTTTATCTAGTATGTTTCAGATAAGTTTAACAATGGAGTGGCATGGACTAAAGGATGTGGGAACTCCTTCAAGATGCTAAGGACAAAGGATTGGCTCAAGCTTCAAGCCCAAGACTCTTCATTTTATATTTTAGTGATCCAAGATCACATTGAGTCTATAGGAAAAGCCAATACTATCAAGGAGGGGTCAGGTGTTGCTTAATGAGTTTCTTGCTCCACAGTGCTTAGTGATATGCTCCAAAACCCTCAACTACTTTTCCACTTCCACACATATGTCCTAAACCTAAAGTCAAACTCAGCCCCACTGACTCTTTCTATCCGGTCTCACCGAGTTTGGATGTCTTAGCCACTGGCACAAACCCTAAGCAAATCGGTCTCACCGATAGGGATCTCGGTCTCACCGAGATGGGATTGTAATCTCTCTGTGTATGTCCATTACCAAAATCGGTCTCACCGAGTTTGAGCAATCGGCACTACCGAGATTACAATACAAACTTCCTGGTTGACTCATTATCAAAATCGGTCCCACCAAGTTTGTGTAATTGGTCAAACCGAGTTTGCCTGACCAACTCTCTGGAAAGCTCATTACCAAAATTGGTTTCACCGAGTTTGTGTAATCGGTCTTACTGAAATTACGTTATGCCCTAACCCTAACCATATCGGTCTCACCGAGTTGCATTTCGGTCCCACTGAAAATTCTAACGGTCACATTATTTGCTAAATCTGTCTGACCGAGTTTAACGATTCGGTCCCACTGAGTTTTTATGTGTAATGGTTAGATTTTGTGTGGAGGCTATATATACCCCTCCACCTCCTCTTCATTCATGGAGAGAGCCATCAGACTAAACCTACACTTCCAACTTACCATTTCTGAGAGAGAACCACCTACTCATGTGTTGAGGCCAAGATATTCCATTCCTATCATATGAATCTTGATCTCTAGCCTTCCCCAAGTTTCTTTCCACTCAAATCTTCTTTCCACCAGATCCAAATCCTATGAGAGAGAGTTGAGTTTTGGGGAGACTATCATTTGAAGCACAAGAGCAAGGAGTTCGTCATCAATGCACCATTTGTTACTTCTTGGAGAGTGGTGTCTCCTAGATTGGCTAGGTGTCACTTGGGAGCCTCCGACAAGATTGTGGAGTTGAACCAAGGAGTTTGTAAGGGCAAGGAGATCGCCTACTTCGTGAAGATCTACCGCTAGTGAGGCAAGTCCTTCGTGGGCGACGCCATGGTGGGATAGACAAGGTTGCTTCTTCGTGGACCCTTCGTGGGTGGAGCCCTCCGTGGACTCACGCAACCGTTACCCTTCGTGGGTTGAAGTCTCCATCAACGTGGATGTACGATAGCACCACCTATCGGAACCACGCCAAAAATATACGTGTCTCCAATTGCGTTTGAATCCTACAAATCCTTCTCTTTACTTTCTTGCAAGTTGCATGCTTTACTTTCCGCTGCTCATATACTCTTTGCATGCTTGCTTGATATGTATTGTGAATGTTAAACTTGTGCCTAAACTCCACTTAAACCTAAGGAAACTTAAAAACTGCAACTTTGGTACTTAGTGTCTAATCACCCCCCCCCCTCTAGACACCTCTTCTCAAGGTCATACAAGTGGTATCAGAGCATTGGTCTCCATTGCCTTGGTTTAATCACCATTGGAGGAAGATGGATGAGTCTACTTTGGGGAGTCTTAGACATAGAGTGCCTATTCTTGATGGAGAGTATTTTCATGAGTGGAAAAATGAGATGCTTGTAATTTTCAATCAATATCATTTGAACAAGTACATTGCTAGCCCTTGTGCGCCTCATGTTGACCCTATGCATCCTACCCATGATGAGTCAATTGACATGATTAGGAATCTTAGAACTGCTGAACTTATCATTAGAGGATTGCCTATAAACTTGATTGGATGTTTGCCTACTCTTAAGTGTGCCTACACTATATAGAAATTTCTTGAGGAACGCTTTCCGAATTATTCCTTGAAAAATCTTGATGAAATTCTTCATAAGTCTATTGCTTTGAATAAGATGAATACTAGTGATCCTATGTTTGGTGATCGTCTATTTGAGCTTACAAACCTTATGCGTGCCAAAGGAGATGTTGGAATTATTAGTGTTATTATTTTCGAAGCTATAAAAATTCATAAGCAAGATCATTGTCAAACTCATTCTAACGAATCACCCTCTCTAGGATTTGATCCACCACATGACAATGTTGAACATGGATACTATGATGAGGATGATGATAGTGACTTCGATCTTGATGATGCAATGAGACACTTTGGTCTTATGGCAAATCTTCGGGGATATATGTCAGGAGGAAAGGAATGGGTTCTTGATAGTGGATGTATCGATCACATGACCGGAGATAAAGACATGTTTCGTGAGCTTGCTGATAATGATAGTCCTCGAAAGTATGTTACTTTCGGTGACAACTCAAAGGGTAAGGTGGTTGGCCTCGGTAAGGTGGCCATATCACATGATAGCTCCATACAAAATGTCATGCTCGTTGAATCTCTTGGATACAACTTACTTTCTGTATCTAGACTTGCTGATTTCGGTTTCAATGTCCTATTTACTGAAGTAGATTGCCAAGTGTTTCGTCGAGACAATCATAAAATGGTCTTTACCGGTGTGCGTAGAGGTGATCTATACATTGTTGATTTCACTAAAAAGGCTCAACCTAAAACTTGCTTCATTGCTAAATCCTCAAAAGGTTGGTTATGGCATAGACGATTAGGTCATGTTGGTATGCGAAACCTTGACAAGCTTATTAAAGGAAATCATATTCTTGGAGTTAATGATGTCATATTTGATAAGGACAGACTTTGCAGCGCTTGTCAGGCAGGTAAACAGGTTGGAGGAAGGCATCCCGTGAAGAACATCATGACCACAAGGAGGCCACTCGAGCTACTTCACATGGATCTCTTTGGTCCCAACTCCTACAAGAGTCTCGGTGGAAATTCTTTTGGTCTAGTTATAGTTGATGATTTTTCAAGATTTACGTGGGTGTTCTTTCTCGATGATAAATCGCAGGTCCAAAAGATCTTCAAAAACTTCGCTAGGAAGGCCCAAAATCACTTTGCAGTGAAGATCAAGAAGGTTCGTAGCGACAATGGAACGGAGTTCAAGAACACAAATGTGAACACCTTTATTGACGAAGAAGGGATTTCACACGAGTTCTCGGCTACGTACACACCTCAACAACACGGAGTTGTTGAGAGGAAGAACCGGACGCTCATTGAAATGGCGAGAGCGATGCTTGATGAGTACAAGACACCGAAGCACTTTTGGGCAGAAGCGGTTGAGACAGCTTGTCATGCAACAAATCGCTTGTATCTTCACAAGCTACTCGGCAAGACGGCATACGAGCTCCTCACCGGTAACAAACCCCAAGTTGGATACTTTCGAGTATTCGGCTCAAAGTGCTACATTCTTGATAAGCATCGTCGTTCTAAATTTGCTCCTAAGTCTCATGAAGGTATCCTACTAGGTTATGGATCAAACTCTCACACTTACCGTGTCTACAACAATTTCACCCGAAAGGTTGAAGAGACGGTAGATGTGAAGTTTGATGAATCTAACGGCTCGCAAGTAGAGCAATTGCCAATTGATGTAGGAGACAAAGATCATTCGGAAGCAATCCAAGACTTGTCTATTGGCAAGGTTCGTCCAACGGAGGTGAAGGAGAGTACCTCGTCCGTCCAAGTGGAAGCTTCTACTTCACGACAAGGTGAACCAAGAGTTGAAACGGAAGCATCCACAAGTGGGACACACCAAGATGAAGAAAACGAGGAAGTGCATCAAGATGAACGTTAACAACCTCCTTCTCCACCACGACAAGAGAACGACAACGCCAACAATGAAGAAGGCCAAGAAGAAGAACAAGATGAAGAAGATGTTCAACGAAGACCCAAGCAAAAGCTTTCACGAGTTCGAGCAAGAATTGCTAAAGATCATCCCGTCGAGCAAATCTACAATGACATTCAAACCGGGAGAATCACTCGCTCTAAAACTCGTTTAACTAACTTTTGTGAAAACTATTCTTTCATCTCTAGCATTGAACCTATGAAGGTTGAAGAAGCATTGGAAGATCCGGATTGGATTAATGCTATGCATGAAGAGCTACACAACTTTGAGAGGAACCAAGTTTGGACATTTGTTGAGAAGCCCGACAACAACCACAACATCATCGGTACCAAATGGGTGTTTCGCAACAAGCAAGATGAAGATGGACAAGTAGTTCGCAACAAAGCACATCTCGTCGCCCAAGGTTACACACAAGTCGAAGGTATGGACTATGGTGAGACTTATGCTCCCGTTGCTAGACTTGAGTCCATTCGCATCTTACTTGCCTATGCTAATCATCATGATATCACCTTGTACCAAATGGACATTAAAAGTGCTTTTCTAAATGGTGAAATAGAGGAGGAAGTTTATGTTAAGCAACCTCCCGGCTTTGTCAATCCCAAGAAACCCAATCATGTTTACAAACTTCACAAAGCTCTTTATGGTCTTAAACAAGCTCCTAGAGCATGGTATAAATGCTTGACCAAGTTTCTTATTGAAAAAGGCTTTGAAATTGGGAAAATTGATTCTACTCTTTTTACTAAAAGGGTTAATGGAGAACTATTTGTATGCCAAATCTATGTTGATGATATTATATTTGGTTCAACTAACCCTAATTTTAGTGAAAAGTTTGGGAAGCTAATGTCGGAGAAGTTTGAGATGTCTATGATGAGTAAACACAAATTCTTTCTTGGGTTGCAAATCAAGCAAACTAAGGAAGGTACCTTTGTTTCTCAAACGAAGTACACCAAGGACTTATTCAAGAAGTTCTATATGCAAGAATGCAAAGGTATGTCTACACCCATGCCTACTAGTGGACATCTTGACTTGACCAAAGATAGTGAACCGGTTGATCAAAAGGTTTATCGCTCTATGATTGGTTCATTGTTATATCTATGAACTTCACGTCCCGATATCATGCTAAGTGTGTGCATGTGTGCACGATATCAAGCTGCTCCTAAAGAATGTCATCTTAAGGCCGTGAAAAGGATAGTGAGATACTTAATCCATACACCAAATTTTTGGCATTTGGTATCCTAAGAGGGCCTCTTTCGATCTTGTTGGCTATTCGGACTCGGACTATGCCGGAGACAAGGTTGATAGAAAGTCCACTTCAGGTACTTGTCAATTTCTTGGTAGATCTCTTGTGTCTTGGTCCTCCAAGAAACAAAACTCGGTATCCTTATCCACCGCCGAAGCGGAATATATTGCCGCTGGTTCATGTTGTGCTCAATTACTTTGGATGACCCAAACTCTTAAAGATTATGGGATATATGTGAGACATGTTCCATTGCTTTTTGACAATGAAAGTGCTATCAAAATTGGTCATAATCCTATGCAACATTCTTGAACTAAGCATATTGAAGTTTGTCATCATTTCATTCGAGATCATGTTGCTAAGGGTGACATTGATCTTAAGCATGTTCGCACCGAAAAGCAATTAGCGGATATATTCACTAAACCTCTTGATGAGAAAGTGTTTTGCAGGTTAAGAGGAGAATTGAACATCATTGATGCTCCAAACTTGGAGTAGAAACTCCATTGGATACATGTAAGACATGAGCTTATGACTAATCCTTGATATTTCTCTTATGATGAAAATCTTATGTCTTGGATATATTTGCATCTTGCATGTTATCTAACTCATGTAGGTACTTGGTGGAATCAAATTCCATGAGATGGAAATCGACTCACATCTTGAGCAATCTCTACATCACCAAGTCTCTACACTATGGTGGTTGAAAACAAGGAAGCACGGAACCATTCAAACATATCCTTTGACAAATTCTATGTTGAGCTTCATGATTGTCATTTTGGATACACAAGTGCTCCTCCTTGCAAGAACTAACCCATGTAGGTAGATGGACTCAAATTCCAAGTGGTGCTCCCAACTCTTGATGAGCTACATCAACCTTGAGCAACCCACACAAGTTCAACTACATGGACAACACCACCAACCAAGGTATGGTATTCCATCTTTGAGAAGCTTTACTCCAAGTCATGAGCTAAAGCAACTCGACAAGATGTGAATACATCAAGATGCTTAAACGAAAAATGGCAACCCCATTTTGAGCTTAAACGATGAGTATGACCTATGATCAAGTGATCTCACTTGACTCCTAAGTAAATATACTCTAACATAGGTGACTTTGTCGCCGACCATCTCTAGATGAAGTTCTCTTGTGTTCTTTTCTGTGTTTTTGCATTTGGCTCATGCATATTTGTTTCCCCTTTCAAAAAAAACTTCATCTAAATTTCTTTCTGTTTGCTTTGCATTTTCTGCATCAAATTCCTTGCATATCTTTCAGTAAATTCATTGCAAATCTTTGTGAGATCTTACTAGTCTAGTGAGCTGAGGTGACAGGTTTTTTCTCTGCGATGAACTCGGTTTCACCGATTTGTTGTCTTCGGTCCAACCGAATCCTTTCGGTACAACCGAAGCATACCACTCGGTGCCACCGATTTCACATCAGGAAAAACAGCTTGCCACATATTCTATGTTTCTTCTTTCCCAGCTCCACTCAATGAATCTTGTCCTCTACAAGCATCACATTTTTATCATTGCTTTGTGCTGTGTCTCAAGGACCAAACCCATTCGACGGAATCCAGAAAGCCCTTCTTGGAAATTGATGTCAAAAGGGGAGAGAGAGATCACATCAAAGCTTATCGTTTAGAGAGAGATCACATCAGAGAAATAGTTTATCACCTCCTCAGGGGGAGAGAAATCCTCAAGGGGGAGAGAGATCCTCAGGGGGAGAGAGAGATCTTCAGGGGGAGAGAATACTTAAATAGAAGTATTTCTCAAGGATCCCAGATGCTTGGTGTTCAAGAGGAGAGATGCCACATGTCTTCTTGAGGGGAGAGACATGTTCATATGGTCTGTTGTGCTTATTTGCATTAGCTTGCATTAGCTCTGTTCATCATTCATACCTTTCAGCTCTAATTTTCTATTCCCTATCTTCTCCCAGTATCCCATGCTAGATTTAGGGGGAGCAAGACATCTAAGGGAAAGAAATCATTTAAATTCATTGCATATCTTTACTCTTGGGGACATGTCTAATCCAATGTGGTACTTAGTACTCACTCTCTACATGTCATCCCAGTCTTGGTATTCTTGTGGTTTCTTCTGTTTGCTCTGGCTAGTAGATGTATCTGTGTTATCTAACCTTGTTTACGCAGGTTCATTCCATGCCAAGCCAACTCAAGACTACAAGGTAAGTATATGCATCACAATCGAGTGTATGAGGAATTCTTGCTGATATACATACTGTTTGCAAGAAGGACTCATGGGCATGAAGGTATTCTCTTTAATATTCTTTGCTCTAATGCATATGGCCAAGATACATGTAACACATTGCCTACTCTATCATGGTTATACTCTCACATGCTTCTATATTCCATATTTACATGATTGCATACATGTAGGGGGAGCCTATGCTTGTTACATGTCTTTCCAAAGCTTTACTTGCTATTCTTTATATCTTTATCTAAAGCTTTGATGTATGTTGTCATCAATTACCAAAAAGGGGGAGATTGAAAGCACAAGTGCTCCCTAGGTGGTTTTTGTAATTAATGTCACCATATCTCTTGTTGGACTAACACTTTTATCTAGTATGTTTCAGATAAGTTCAACAATGGAGTGGAATGGACTAAAGGATGTGGGAATGCCTTCAAGATGCTAAAGACAAAGGATTGGCTCAAGCTTCAAGCCCAAGACTCTTCATTTTATATTTTAGTGATCCACGATCACATTGAGTCTATAGGAAAAGCCAATACTATCAAGGAGGGATGAGGTGTTGCTTAATGAGTTTCTTGCTCCACAGTGCTTAGTGATATGCTCCAAAACCCTCAACTACTTTTCCACTTCCACACATATGTCCTAAACCTAAAGTCAAACTCGGCCCCACTGATTCTTTCTATCTAGTCTCACCGAGTTTGGATGTCTTAGCCACTGCCACAAACCCTAAGCAAATCGGTCTCACCGATAGGGATCTCGGTCTCACCAATAGGGATCTCGGTCTCACCGAGATGGGATTGTAATCTCTTTGTGTATGTCCATTACCAAAATCGGTCTCACCGAGTTTGAGCAATCGGCACTACCGAGATTACAATGCAAACTTCCTGGTTGACTCATTATCAAAATCGGTCCCACCGAGTTTGTGTAATCGGTCAAACCGAGTTTGCCTGACCAACTCTCTGGAAAGCTCATTACCAAAATCGGTTTCACCGAGTTTGTGTAATCGGTCTTACCGAGATTACGTTATGCCCTAACCCTAACCATATCGGTCTCACCGAGTTGCATTTCGGTCCCACTGAAAATCCTAACGGTCACATTATTTGCTAAATCGGTCTGATCGAGTTTAACGATTCGGTCCCACCGAGTTTGGTAGATTGTGTGTAACGGTTAGATTTTGTGTGGAGGCTATATATACCCCTCCACCTCCTCTTCATTCGTGGAGAGAGCCATCAGACTAAACCTACACTTCCAACTTACCATTTCTGAGAGAGAACCACCTACTCATGTGTTGAGGCCAAGATATTCCATTCCTATCATATGAATCTTGATCTCTAGCCTTCCCCAAGTTGCTTTCCACTCAAATCTTCTTTCCACCAGATCCAAATCCTATGAGAGAGAGTTGAGTGTTGGGGAGACTATCATTTGAAGCACAAGAGCAAGGAGTTCGTCATCAATGAACCATTTGTTACTTCTTGGAGAGTGGTGTCTCCTAGATTGGCTAGGTGTCACTTGGGAGCCTCCGACAAGATTGTGGAGTTGAACCAAGGAGTTTGTAAGGGCAAGGAGATCACCTACTTCGTGAAGATCTACCGCTAGTGAGGCAAGTCCTTCATGGGCGACGGCCATGGTGGGATAGACAAGGTTGCTTATTCGTGGACCCTTCGTGGGTGGAGCCCTCCGTGGACTCGCACAACCGTTACCCTTCGTGGGTTGAAGTCTCCATCAACGTGGATGTACGATAGCACCACCTATCGGAACCACGCCAAAAACATACGTGTCTCCAATTGCGTTTGAATCCTCCAAACCCTTCCCTTTACTTTCTTGCAAGTTTCATGCTTTACTTTCCGCTGCTCATATACTCTTTGCATGCTTGCTTGATATGTATTTTGAATGTTAAACTTGTGCCTAAACTCCACTTAAACCTAAGGAAACTTAAAAACTGCAACTTTGGTACTTAGTGTCTAATCACCCCCCCTCTAGACACCTCTTCTCAAGGTCCTACACCTGGATATCATCATAATTATTAAAAGTTCTATCAATTGCCCAACAGTAATTTGTTTACCCGCCGTACGCTATTTTCTCGAAAGAAGCCACTAGTGAAATCTACGCCCCCCGAGTCTCTTCTTTATCATATTTGCCTTCGAGATCTATTTTAATTCGTTTTTATTTTCAGATCTATTAATGCAAAACCCAAAAATACCTTGCTGCAATTTTTATTTATTTATTTTATCTCGCATTCCCGTGAGATCTATTTATCCAATCTACTACAATTTTATCTATCTTTTACCCGGGAGGGATTGACAACCCCTCTTACACGTCGGGTTGCAAGTATTTGTTCTTTGTGTGCAGGTACCGTTTACATAGTGTTGCGTGGTTCTCCTACTGATTCGATAACCTTGGTCTCATCACTGAGAGAAATACCTACCGTAGTTGTGTTGCATCACCTCTTCCTCTTTGGGGAAATACCGACGTAGTTTAAGCCGCATCAACTAGCAGGAGAGAAGTTCGCCACATAAGCTAGGCAGGTAGGGGGACGTAGCCCCAGCTCGACCAAGTTTGGATTACAACCCAAAAGCTACCATAGAAACATCAGGGGGAAGATAGGGACTGAAAGAGCCAACTTCAGCACCCCTGGCCTCCATCCTTGCGACGCACGATACACCTTGCTTGCCACCCTCTCGACCCTAGTGCCACTGATAAAATGAAGTAATAATATAGTTAAAATAGAGCTAGTGTCCTCTCTATCATTTCGTTTCCAATGTAGATAATGAAAGTGCTTCTCTTTGTTACTATATGTTTCGTAAACTAGTCCCATTGTTAATGTTTAAGTGTTTATGCAAACTGGGGTGCTTAATTTTAGTTGATCTACACAAAAATAGCGATTGGAATGTCTCAAGGCCCCTCCTTGTACTACTGCTCTACACTAATGTTCATCACTAGCTAAAGTTGTATCGGGGAGAATTGGATCGATTTCCAGTATGAGGCCTACCGTATGACGCGTCGCAGGGCCCATGTCGCCATCATAGCATGGCATACTATGATACTATCACAATATTTTCCCATTAAGAAAATGAAGTTTCTTCTATTTATTAGTGTATGTTTCATCAACTAGTGCCACTATAATGTAATCATGCTTTTTCATTATCTGTGCAAACACGGTTATTCAGCTGCATTTTGGTGGAAATACACAAATGTACGGATGGAACCGACATATATGCAGAGTGTGAGGTGCCAAGTGAAAATTACCAACACCAACCATGCTCCATCTAAGCATTAGCATCCACCACCGGTGGGATGGGTGGCGCTCTCTACGGACGGATCTTTCTTGGCAGCAAATCCTCTAACCAAATACTAGTAGCTTATATTGGCACTTTTCTAGGGAGTACTCGGAGAGTAGCTTATCTGTGCAAGCACCAATAGAATTTTCTTTATTTGTACATAGTGTCACAACTTTGTATTTGGCCCAAAGCTATTATAGGGTCATTGGCATAGTACTCGGAGACTCAGAGTACTGCCCCAGTACTTACCCGTATGATTTTCATTAGCCGTCACACTGATTGTAAGCATGAGCAGATGGAAGATTAGGTTAGTGCGAAGGTTACCTTAAACCCTACTTGAAGGAAATATGCCCTAGAGGCAATAATAAAGTTATTATTTATTTCCTCATATCATGATAAATTTTTATTATTCATGCTAGAATTGTATTAACCGGAAACGTGATACATGTGTGAATACATAGACAAACTTAATGTCACTAGTATGCCTCTACTTGACTAGCTCATGAATCAAAGATGGTTATGTTTCCTAACCATAGACATGTGTTGTCATTTGATTAACGGGATCACATCATTATAAGAATGATGTGATTGACTTGACCCATTCCGTTAGCTTAGCACTTGATCGTTTAGTATGTTGCTATTGCTTTCTTCATGACTTATACAAGTTCCTATAACTATGAGATTATGCAACTCCCGTTTACCGGAGGAACACTTTGTGTGCTACCAAACGTCAAAACGTAACTGGGTGATTATAAAGGAGCTCTACAGGTGTCTCCAAAGGTACATGTTGAGTTGGCGTATTTTGAGATTAGGTTTTGTCACTCCGATTGTTGGAGAGGTATATTCTGGCCCTCTCGGTAATGCACATCAATATAAGCCTTGCAACCAATGTAGCTAATGAGTTAGTTACGGAATGACGCATTATGTAACGAGTAAAGAGACTTGCCGGTAACGAGATTGAACTAGGTATTGAGATACCAACAATCAAATCTCGGGCAAGTAACATACCAATGACAAAGGGAACAACGTATGTTGTTATGCTGTTTGACCGATAAAGATCTTCATAGAATATGTAGGAGCCAATATGAGCATCCAGGTTCCGCTATTGGTTATTGACCAGAAACAGTTCTAGGTCATGTCTACATAGTTCTCGAACCCGTAGGGTCCGCACGCTTAAGGTTTCGATGACAGTTATATTATGAGTTTATGAGTTTTGATGTACCAAAGTTTGTTCGAAGTCCCAGATGAGACTACGAACATGACGAGGAGTCTCGAAATGGCCGAGACATGAAGATTGATATATTGGAAGCCTATATTTGGATATCAGAAGTGTTTCGGGTGAAATCGAGATTTTACCGGAGTACCGGGAGGTTACCGAAACCCCCCGGGGGCTTAATGGGCTTACATGGGCCCTAGTGGAGAGGAGGAGAGGAGGCAAGGGCTGGGCCACGCGCCCCTCCCCCCTAGTCCGAATAGGACAAGGAGAGGGGGGCGGCGCCCCCCCTTCCTTCCTCTCTCCCTCCTCCTTCCCCCTTCTCCTATTCCAACTAGGAAAGAAGGGAGTCCTACTCCCGGTGGGAGTAGGACTCCCCTTGGCGCGCCCTCCTTGGTCGGCCGCCCCCTCCCCCTTGGCTCCTTTATATACGGGGGTAGGGGGCACCTCTAGACACAACAATTGATCTCTTGATATCTTAGCCGTGTGCGGTGCCCCCCTCCACCATAGTCCTCGATAATATTGTAGTGGTGCTTAGGCGAAGCCCTGCGACGGTAGAACATCAAGATCGTCACCACCCCGTCGTGCTGACGGAACTCTTCCCCGACATTCTGCTGGATCAGAGTCCGGGGATTGTCATCAAGCTGAACATGTGCTAGAACTCGGAGGTGCCGTAGTTTCGGTGCTTGATCGGTCGGGCCGTGAAGACGTACGACTACATCAACCGCATTATTCTAACGCTTCCGCTTTTGGTCTACGAGGGTACATGGACAACACTCTCCCCTCTCGTTGCTATGCATCACCATGATCTTGTGTGTGCGTAGGAAATTTTTTGAAATTACTACATTCCCCAACAGTGGCATCCGAGCCAGGTTTTATGCGTAGATGTTATATGCACGAGTAGAACACAAGTGAGTTGTGGGCGATACAAGTCATACTACTTACCAGCATGTCATACTTTGGTTCGGCGATATTGTTGGATGAAGCGGCCCGAACCGACATTACACGTACGCTTACGCGAGACTGGTTCTACCGACATGCTTTGCACACAGGTGGCTGGCGGGTGTCTGTTTCTCCAACTTTAGTTGAACCAAGTGTGGCTACGCCTGGTCCTTGCGAAGGTTAAAACAACACTAACTTGATGAACTATCGTTGTGGTTTTGATGCGTAGGTAAGAATGGTTCTTGCTCAGCCCATAGCAGCCACGTAAAATTTGCAACAACAAAGTAGAGGACGTCTAACTTGTTTTTGCAGGGCATGTTGTGATGTGATATGGTCAAGACGTGATGCTATATTTTAATTTGTATGAAATGATCATGTTTTGTAACCGAAGTTATCGGCAACTGGCAGGAGCCATATGGTTGTCGCTTTATTGTATGAAATGCAAACGCCCTGTAATTGATTTACTTTATCACTAAGCGGTAGCAATAGTCATAGAAGCAATAGATGGCGTAACGACAACGATGCTACGATGGACATCAAGGTGTCGCGCCAGTGATGATGGTGATCACGATGGTGCTTCGGAGATGGAGATCACAAGCACATGATGATGATGGCCATATCATATCACTTATATTGATTGCATGTGATGTTTATCCTTTATGCATTTTATCTTGCTTTGTTTGACGGTAGCATTTTAAGATGATCTCTCACTAATTGTCAATAAGTGTTCTCCCTGAGTATGCACCGTTGCGAAAGTTCTTCGTGCTGAGACACCACGTGATGATCGGGTGTGATAAGCTCTACGTTTAAATACAACGGGTGCAAAACAGTTGCACACGCGGAATACTCAGGTTAAACTTGACGAGCCTAGCATATACAAATATGGCCTTGGAACACGGAGACCGAAAGGTCAAACGTGAATCATATAGTAGATATGATCAACATAGTGATGTTCACCATTGAAACTACTCCATCTCACGTGATGATCGGACATGGTTTAGTTGATTTGGATCACGTGATCACTTAGATGACTAGAGAGATGTCTATCTAAGTGGGAGTTCTTAAGTAATATGATTAATTGAACTTAAATTTATCATGAACTTAGTACCTAATAGTATTTTGCTTGTCTATGTTTGTTGTAGATAGATGGCTCGTGTTGTTGTTCTATTGAATTTTAATGCGTTCCTTGAGAAAGCTAAGTTGAAAGATGATGGTAGCAACTACATGGACTGGGTCCGTAACTTGAGGATTATCCTCATTGCTGCACAGAAGAATTACGTCCTGGAAGCACCGCTGGGTGCTAGGCCTGCTGCAGATGCAACTGACGACATTAAGAATGTCTGGCAGAGCAAAGCTGATGACTACTCGATAGTTTAGTGTGCCATGCTTTACGGCTTGGAACCGGGTCTTCAACGACGTTTTGAATGTCATGGAGCATTGAGATGTTCCAGGAGTTGAAGTTAATATTTCAAGCAAATGCCCGGATTGAGAGATATGAAGTCTCCAATAAATTCTATAGCTATAAGATGGAGGAGAATAGTTCTGTCAGTGAACACATACTCAAAATGTCTGGGTATAATAATCACTTGATTCAACTGGGAGTTAATCTTCCTGATGATAGTGTCATTGATAGAATTCTTCAATCACTGCCACCAAGCTACAAGAGCTTTGTGATGAACTATAATATGCAAGGGATGGACAAGACTATTCCCGAGCTCTTCGCAATGCTAAAAGCTGCGGAGGTAGAAATCAAGAAGGAGCATCAAGTGTTGATGGTCAATAAGACCACCAGTTTCATGAAAAAGGGCAAAGGAAAGAAGAAGGGGAACTTCAAGAAGAACAGCAAGCAAGTTGCTTCTCAAGAGAAGAAACCTAAGTCTGGACCTAAGCCTGAAACTGAGTGCTTCTACTGCAAGCAGACTGGACAATGGAAGCGGAACTGCCCCAAGTATTTGGTGGATAAGAAGGATGGCAAAGTGAACAAAGGTATATGTGATATACATGTTATTGATGTGTACCTTACTAATGCTCGCAGTAGCACCTGGGTATTTGATGCTGGTTCTATTGCTAATATTTGCATCTCGAAACAGGGACTACGGATTAAGCGAAGATTGGCTAAGGACGAGGTGACGATGCATGTGGGAAATGGTTCCAAAGTCAATGTGATCGCGGTCGGCACGCTACCTCTACATCTACCATTGGGATTAGTTTTAGACCTGAATAATTGTTATTTGGTGCCAGCGTTAAGCATGAACATTATATCTAGATCTTGTTTGATGCGAGACGGTTATTCATTTAAATCATAGAATAATGGTTGTTCTATTTATATGAGTAATATCTTTTATGGTCATGCACCCTTGAAGAGTGGTCTATTTTTATTAAATCTCGATAGTAGTGATACACATATTCATAATGTTGAAGCCAAAAGATGCAGAGTTGATAATGATAGTGCAACTTATTTGTGGCACTGCCGTTTGGGTCATATTGGTGTAAAGCGCATGAAGAAACTCCATACTGATGGACTTCTGGAATCACTTGATTACGAATCACTTGGTACTTGCGAACTGTGTCTCATGGGCAAGATGACTAAAACGCCATTCTCTGGAACTATGGAGAGAGCAACTGATTTATTGGAAATCATACATACTCATGTATGTGGTCCAATGAATATTGAAGCTCACGGCGGGTATCGTTATTTTCTCACCTTCACAGATGATTTGAGCAGATATGGGTATATCTACTTAATGAAACACAAGTCTGAAACATTTGAAAAGTTCAAAGAATTTTAGAGTGAAGTGGAAAATCATCATAACAAGAATATAAAATTTCTACGATCTGATCGTGGAGGAGAATATTTGAGTTACGAGTTTGGTTTACATTTGAAGCAATGCGGAATAGTTTTGCAACTCACGCCACCCGGAACACCACAACGAAATGGTGTGTTCGAACGTCGTAATCGTACTTTACTAGATATGGTGCGATCTATGATGTCTCTTACTGATTTACCGCTATCATTTTGGGGTTATGCTTTAGAGACGGCCGCATTCACATTAAATAGGGCACCATCAAAATCCGTTGAGACGACGCCTTATGAACTGTAGTTTGGCAAGAAACCAAAGTTGTCGTTTCTTAAAGTTTGGGGCTGCGATGCTTATGTGAAGAAAATTCAACCAGATAAGCTCGAACCCAAATCGGAGAAATGTGTCTTCATAGGATACCCAAAAGAGACTATTGGGTACACGTTCTATCACAGATCTGAGGGCAAGATTTTTGTTGCTAAATTCGGATCCTTTCTAGAGAAGGAGTTTCTCTCGAAAGAAGTTAGTGGGAGGAAAGTAGAACTTGATGAGGTAACAATACATGCTCCCTTATTGGAAAGTAGTTCATCACATGAACCGGTTCCTGTGACAACTACACCAATCAGTGATGAAGCTAATGATATTGATCATGAAACTTCGGATCAAGTTACTACCGAACCGCGTAGGTCTACCAGAGTAAGATCCACACCAGAGTGGTACGGTAATCCTATTCTGGAAGTCATGTTACTTGACCATGGCGAACCTACGAACTATGAGGAAGTGATGATGAGCCCAGATTCCGCAAAATGGCTTGAGGCCATGAAATCTGAGATGGGATCCATGTATGAAAACAAAGTATGGACTTTGGTTGACTTGCCCGATGATCGGCAAGCCATCGAGAATAAATGGATCTTCAAGAAGAAGACTGACGCTGATGGTAATGTAACTGTCTACAAAGCTCGACTTGTTGCGAAAGGTTTTCGACAAGTTCAAGGGGTTGACTATGATGAGACTTTCTCACCCGTAGCGATGCTTAAGTCTGTTCGAATCATGTTAGCAATTGCCACATTTTATGATTATGAAATTTGGCAAATGGATGTCAAAACTGCATTACTGAATGGATTTCTGGAAGAAGAGTTGTATATGATGCAACCGGAAGGTTTTGTCGATCCAAAAGGTGCTAACAAAGTGTGCAAGCTCCAGCGATCCATTTATGGACTGGTGCAAGCCTCTCGGAGTTGGAATAAATGCTTTGATAGTGTGATCAAAGCATATGGTTTTATACAGACTTTTGGAGAAGCCTGTATTTACAAGAAAGTGAGTGGGAGCTCTGTAGCATTTCTGATATTATATGTAGATGACATATTGTTAATTGGAAATGATATAGAATTTCTGGATAGCATAAAGGGATACTTGAATAAAAGTTTTTCGATGAAAGACCTCGGTGAAGCTGCTTATACATTGGGCATCAAAATCTATAGAGATAGATCAAGACGCTTAATTGGACTTTCACAAAGCACATACCTTGATAAAGTTTTGAAAAAGTTCAAAATGGATCAGGCAAAGAAAGGGTTCTTGCCTGTATTACAAGGTGTGAAGTTGAGTCAGACTCAATGCCCGACCACAGCAGAAGATAGAGAGAAAATGAAAGATGTTCCCTATGCTTCAGCCATAGGCTCTATCATGTATGCAATGGTGTGTACCAGACCTGACGTACGCTTAGCAATAAGTTTGGCAGGGAGGTACCAAAGTAATCCAGGAGTGGATTACTAGACAGCGGTCAAGAATATCCTGAAATACCTGAAAGGACTAAGGATATGTTTCTCATTTATGGAGGTGACAAAGAGCTAGTCGTAAATGGTTACGTCGATGCAAGCTATGACACTGATCCGGACGATTCTAAATTGCAAACCGGATACGTGTTTATATTGAACGGTGGAGCTGTCAGTTGGTGCAATTCTAAACAAAGCGTCATGGCGGGATCTACATGCGAAGCGGGGTACATAGCTTCTTCAGAAGCAGCAAATGAAGGAGTCTGGATGAAAGAGTTCATTCCCGATCTAGGTGTCATACCTAGTGCATCAGGACCAATGAAGATCTTCTGTGACAATACTGGTGCAATTGCCTTGGCAAAGGAATCCAGATTTCACAAGAGGACCAAGCACATCAAGAGACACTTCAATTCCATCCGGGACCAAGTCCAGGTGGGAGACATAGAGATTTCCAAGATACATATGGATCTAAATGTTGCAGACCCGTTGACTAAGCCTCTTCCACGAGCAAAACATGATCAGCACCAAGACTCCATGGGTGTTAGAATCATTACTGTGTAATTTAGATTATTGACTATAGTGCAAGTGGGAGACTGAAGGAAATATGCCCTAGAGGCAATAATAAAGTTATTATTTATTTCCTCATATCATGATAAATGTTTATTATTCATGCTAGAATTGTATTAACCGGAAACATGATACATGTGTGAATACATAGACAAACTTAACGTCACTAGTATGCCTCTACTTGACTAGCTCACTAATCAAAGATGGTTATGTTTCCTAACCATAGACATGTGTTGTCATTTGATTAACGGGATCACATCATTAGAAGAATGATGTGATTGACTTGACCCATTCCGTTAGCTTAGCACTTGATCGTTTAGTATGTTGCTATTGCTTTCTTCATGACTTATACAAGTTCCTATAACTATGAGATTCTACAACTCCCGTTTACCGGTGGAACACTTTGTGTGCTACCAAACGTCACAACGTAACTGGATGATTATAAAGGAGCTCTGCAGGTGTCTCCAAAGGTACATGTTGAGTTGGCGTATTTCGAGATTAGGTTTTGTCACTCCGATTGTCGGAGAGGTATCTCTGGGCCCTCTTGGTAATGCATCAATATAAGCCTTGCAAGCAATGTAGCTAATGAGTTAGTTACGGAATGATACATTACATAACGAGTAAAGAGACTTGCCGGTAACGAGATTGAACTAGACATTGAGATTACAACGATCGAATCTTGGGCAAGTAACATACCGATGACAAAGGGAACAATGTATGTTGTTATGCGGTTTGACCGATAAAGATCTTCGTAGAATATGTAGGAGCCAATATGAGCATCCAGGTTCCGCTATTGGTTATTGACCGGAAACAGTTCTAGGTCATGTCTACATAGTTCTCGAACCCGTAGGGTCCGCACGCTTAAGGTTTTGATGACAGTTATATTATGAGTTTATGAGTTTTGATGTACCGAAGTATGTTTGGAGTCCCGGATGAGATTACGGACATGACGAGGAGTCTCTAAATGGTCGAGACATGAAGATTGATATATTGGAAGCCTATATTTGGATATTGGAAATGTTCGGGGTGAAATCGGGATTTTACCTGAGTACCGGGAGGTTACCGGAAACCCCCAGGGGCTTAATGGGCCTACATGGGCCCTAGTGGAGAGGAGGAGAGGAGGAAACGGCTGGGCCGCGCGCCCCTCCCCCCTAGTCCGAATAGGACAAGGAGAGGGGGCGGCGCCCCCCCTTCCTTCCTCTCTCCCTCCTCCTTCCCCCCTTCTCCTATTCCAACTAGTCCGGTGGGAGTAGGACTCCCCTTGGAGCGCCCTCCTTGGCCGGCCACCCCCTCCCCCTTGGCTCCTTTATATACGGGGGTAGGGGGGAACCTCTAGACAAAACAATTGATCTCTTGATCTCTTAGCCGTGTGCGGTGCCCCGCTCCACCATAGTCCTCGATAATATTGTAGCGGTGCTTAGGCGAAGCCCTGCGACGGTAGAACATCAAGATCGTCACCACGCCGTCGTGCTAACGGAACTCTTCCCCGACATTCTGCTGGATCAGAGTCCGGGGATCGTCATCGAGCTGAACGTGTGCTAGAACTCGGAGGTGCCGTAGTTTCGGTGCTTGATCGGTCGGGCCGTGAAGACGTACGACTACATCAACTACGCTGTTCTAACGCTTCCGCTTTCGGTCTATGAGGGTACGTGGACAACACTCTCCCCTCTCATTGCTATGCATCACCATGATCTTGTGTGTGCGTAGGAATTTTTTTGAAATTACTACGTTCCCCAATAGTACCACCGTCATTGAAACGAGGCAAGCGGCGAAGGAACCATGGAGAACAGCGGGGAAGCGACATCGCGCCATCCGGCCTCCTCTTGTGGTGGTAGAACGAATACTCATGTGGCTCCGGCTGGCACTGCACCCTCACGACAGCACACCATACTCGATCGATTCATTATCCGCTGGATGCTTGACCTTTGACCTGTACGCCCACCACCTCCGCCTTTGCCTCGAGTGAATCTATCTGCTCCATCGCCCAGAGGAGATACTCGATGAAATCGAAGTACTAGGGCGTGACTGCTGTCGGGGAGTACATCGCTGCCGTCTTGCTCTTTTGCATACATTGCCACATGGCCCACACCGACCTTAAAATCTCCCACTCATTATCAAACCAAGGATCTCCTTCAACCTGGCTAACTTCGCCTAGTCGCCGCCAGCGCTCTGCCCGATTCGTTGATGCATCCTCTCCATAGATGTCCTTCTGAGAGGTCCGGTGCTAGCTTTGGAAGATGGGAGGAGAGAAGGTGGTCTTGCAATGGAGAAGAGGGAGAGGCGAGATGGTGGTTTTGCAATGGAGAAGATGGAGAGGAGAGGGGGTGGTTTTGCAATGGAGAAGAGGGAGAGGCGAGAAGGTGGTTTTGGAATGGAGATGATGGAGAGGAGAGGGGGTGGTTTTGCAATGGAGAAGAGGGAGAGGAGCATGCGGCAGCGATTTAGGATTGGACGAGAGGGCCGGCGCGCTGTGACTGCATCAAAATCAAAATCAATTTACCGTTCAATTAAGAAAGCGACCCCACATTAACTAGTCTCCCTTTTATTCTGGGTCATATTTGACCATGATTTTCACAAATAAAATATATGTTATACGGTGCAAAACTAATATAATTTGAAAGTACATTTAGGTACGAACCAAACGATACAATTTTTAATGACATGCATTCACATTTTGCTTGACAAATACAGTACATGGTCAAACTTTGACCCAAAATATGCAAAACAAAAAAATACTTCCAAGACCAGCGCTGCTCCTCTCCTGTTCCAATCCAAAACCAGTGTCGCTCCTCTCTTCGTCCATTTCAAAACCACTGTCGCTCCTCTCTTGTTCCAATCCAAAACCAGCGTCGCTCCTCTCCTCTTCCATTTCAAAACCACCGTCGCTCCTCTCCTATTCCAATCCAAAACCAGCACCACTCCTCTCCTCTTCCATTTCAAAACCACCGCCTCTCTCTCCCGTTCTAATCCAAAACCAGCTCCGCTCCTCTCCTCTTCCATTCAAAAACCACCGTCGGCGAGTGAAGGTGTTGTGGAGAAGTAGATCGATGGAGGAGTACAACCGATATGTGTGGCTCGCAGGCGGCGACCCTGTGAAGCTAGCTAGGATGTTGGGGATACAGTCTTTGTTTGACAACCCTATGAAATTAGCAGCAACGGCGACATCGACGGCCAAATATATGGAAAAGAGGGAAAAGGAGGCGATACACCGGGAGGGTGTCACGCAGGAGTACATAGAGCTGCTCCTCTGGGCCATGGAGCAAATAGATTCACCGGATCCGATCGTGAGGCTGCGGTGGTGGGAGTATCGATCCAAGATGGAGAATCCACTCGAGATTGAAGGATCTAGAATCTACATGGTGCCGCTTGTGAGGGTGCCGAGGCAGAGCGAGCCGGTGGAGTCCTCGCCGACCAAACGCAACTACAAAAGGAGAAAAACTATTGGCACGAAGATGCTTCCCCACCATCCTTTCCCTCGCCATTCACCTCATACCACGGGGTGACTGTCTGCCGCTGATGAATAGGAGGGGACCCCCCCCCCAAATAGTCTGAGGAGGAGCTTACGGTTGTCAGTATTTGCAGGTTGTGAATTCTGTTTTGTGTTTCAGATTTGATAGTACTTCCAGATATGAATGTCTTTTGAATTTCATATTTCCAGTATTGAGCATATGAAGTATTTTATGAATTCTAGAGATCTATTTTTAGCACTTTGAAAAATGTAGTTTCATATAAAAGTGCAGACAATGTGATTCTCAGAGAAGGAACTGCAAGTTTCAGTTTCAGATAAGAAATTGCAAGTTTCAGAGTCAGAGCATTTATATTAACATGCCCTTTTCAAACAGGGATAACATCATGTTGGAAGTTTTATTCTTGGTCGAAAATGGAACTACAAGCCAGTTAACATAATGCTGATCAACATTCATGCATAGCACATCTTCATATGATGCACAGTAAAAAAGATATGCTATTTTCAAAATGCCCACACAATGTTGAGTGTGTGAATGACAGAGAAACCGAGGGACGAAGTTTTGGCAAGTGTTGGAGGTGGTGTGCATAGATGACAATGGGCACCCACATGTCAGAGGCAGAGGTAAAACTTTGTGGATATTTTCACTACATCAGGTGGAATCGAACCCGGGCGGAGCAGCGGTTGGGGAGTGGAACTAGGTCACTGGGCTACTCCAGTACTTTAGCTAGAAATTAGGCACAAGATCTACCACTACTGTAGCACGTCTTCCCCGGCTGCGGTGCATTCTCGTCCGAGGCCTGGACGCCATCCTCCGCCTTTGTGCGCTCGCCGCGGCGCCGCTGTCTACCGTTGTGGACATCAATACGTCTCCAACGTATCTATAATTTTTGATTATTCCATGCTATTTTATTGTCAATCTTGGATGTTTTATAATCATTTTATAGTCATTTCATATCATTTTTTGGTACTAACCTATTGACATAGTGCCAAGTGCCAGTTGTTTTTTTGCATGTTTTTTACATCACATGAAATCAATATCGGACGGAGTCTAAATGCCACGCCAATTTAGGATGATTTTTTATGGACCAAAAGGAAGAAGATGGGCCCTGGTTGCACCTGGGGGGAGTCCCGAGGAGGGGACAACCCACCAGGGCGCGCCAGGAGGCCCAGGCGCGCCCTGGTGGGTTGTGCCCACCTCGGGTGCCCCCTAGACCGACTCTTTGCTCTATAAATACCCCAATAGTACGGAAACTCTAGGGGAGTCGATGAAATATTCATGCAGCCGCCGCAGACTCCAGAACCACCAGATCCAATCTAGATACCATCACGGAGGGGTTCACCACTTCCATTGGTGCCTCTCCGATGATGCGTGAGTAGTTCTTTCTAGACCTTCGGGTCCGTAGTTAGTAGCTAGATGGCTTTCTCTCTCTCTCTCTCTCTCTCTCTCTCTCTCTCTTGATTATCAATACAATGGTCTCTTGGAGATCCATATGATGTAAGTCATTTTTGCGGTGTGTTTGGTGGGATTTAATGAACTTCGAGTTTATGATCAGTTATATCTTTTTATATCCATGAAAGTTATTTGAGTTCTTTGATCTCTTATATGTGTGATCTCTTATAGCCTCGTATTTCTTCTCCGATATTTGGGTTTTGTTTGGCCAACTTGATCTATTTATCTTGCAATGGGAAGAGGTGCCCGGTAGTGGGTTCGATCTTACGGTGCTTGATCCTAGTGACAGAAAGGGAACCGACACGTATGTATCATTGCTACCAAGGATAAAAAGATGAGTGAGGAAGTCCTAGATAAGGGGGTATCCGGATAGCCGGACTGTATACATCGTCCGGACTATTGAAGCATGAATATACAAGACTCAAGACTTCGGCCCGTGTCCGGATGGGACTCTCCTTGGCGTGGAAGACAAGCTTGGCGATCCGGATATTGTGTTTCCTTCCTTGTAACTGACTCCATGTAAACCCTAGCCCTCTCCGGTGTCTATATAAACCGGAGAGGTTGGTCCATAGAAGGCCGATCACAATTACAATCATACCATCATAGGCAAGCTCTTAGGGTCTAGCCCCAACGATCTCGTGGTAGATCTACTCTTGTACTACCCATATCTTCAATATTAATCAAGCAGGAAGTAGGGTTTTACCTCCATCGAGAGGGCCCGAACCTGGGTAAACATCTGTGTCCCTTGCTTCCTGTTACCATCAGCCTAGACGCACAGATCGGGACCCCCTACCCGAGATCCGCCGGTTTTGACATCGACATTGGTGCTTTAATTGAGAGTTCCTCTGTGTCATTGCCACAAGGCTCGATGGCTCGTCTTATCGTCAGATGTCCACTACACAACCTTCTTCTTGTAGACGTTGTTGGGCCTGCAAGTGCACAAGTTTGTAGGACAGTAGCAAATTTCCCTCAAGTGGATGACCTAAGGTTTATCAATCCGTGGGAGGCGTAGGATGAAGATGGTCTCTCTCAAGCAACCCTGCAACCAAATAACAAAGAGTCTCTTGTGTCCCCAACACACCCAATAAAATGGTAAATTGTATAGGTGCACTAGTTCGGCGAAGAGATGGTGATACAAGTGCAAAATATATGGTAGATATAGGTTTTTGTAATCTGAAAATAAAAAAACAGCAAGGTAAATAATGATAAAAGTGAGCGTAAACGGTATTGCAATGATAGGAAACAAGGCCTAGGGTTCATACTTTCACTAGTGCAAGTTCTCTCAACAATAATAACATAGATAGATAATATAACAAGCCCTCAACATGCAACAAAGAGTCACTCCAAAGCCACTAATAGCGGAGAACAAACGTAGAGATTATGGTAGGGTACGAAACCACCTCAAAGTTATTCTTTTGGATCAATCTATAAAAGAGTTCGTCCTAGAATAACACCTTAAGATACAAATCAACCAAAACCCTAATGTCACCTAGATACTCCATTGTCACCTCAAGTATCCATGGGCATGATTATACTATATGCATCACAATCTCAGATTCATCCAACCAACATAAAAGTACTTCAAAGAGTGCCCCAAAGTTTCTATCGGAGAGTCAAGAACGTGTGCCAACCCCTATGCATAGGTTCCCAATGTCACAAAACCTGCAAGTTGATCACCAAAACATACATCAAGTGGCACATGATATCCCATTGTCACCACAGATAATCACGACAAGACATACATCAAGTGTTCTCATAAAAGACTCAATTCGATAAGATAACTTCAAAGGGGAAACTCAATTCATCACAAGAGAGTAGAGGGGGAGAAACATCATAAGATCCAACTACAATAGCAAAGTTCGGGATACATCAAGAACGTGCCATAGAGGAACACGAGAGAGAGAGAGATCAAACACATAGCTACTGGTACATACCCTCAGCCCCGAGGGTGAACTACTCCCTCCTCGTCATGGATAGCGCCGGGATGATGAAGATGGCCACCGGTGATGGGATCCCCCTCCGGCGGGGTGCCGAAACAGGGTCCCGATTGGTTTTTGGTGGCTACAGAGGATTGCGGCGACGGAACTCCCGATCTATCTTCTGTTCTAGAAGTTTTAGGGCACGAGAGTATATATGGCCACTCATAAGGATGCACAAGCCAGGTACACTTCATGTTTCAAATTTGTTACACAACTTTAACCATACATGCATGCTAGGGGACTTGCTAACTTCAACACAAGCATTCTTTGAATTCATAATCACCCAACTAGCATGACTTTAATATCACTGCCTCCATATCTCAACACACTCATAAGAAAGTTTCACATATCTTGAATACCAAGTATATTAATATTAAGCAAATTAACATGGTATTAAAGACTCTCAAAATAATCTAAGTGAAGAATGAGAGTTCATCTATTTCTTCAAAATAAAACTACCACCATGCTCTAAAAGGTATAAGTGATGCACTAGAGCAAATGACAAACTACTCCGAAAGATATAAGTGAAGGTCAATGAGTAGCTAAATAATTATGCAACTATGAGAAGACTCTCTCTCATTTAATAATTTCAGATCTTGATACTTTATTCAAATAGCAAGCAAAGCTAAAGAAAACTACATTGCAAGGATAGCACAACTCATGTGAAGAAGCAAAACTTAGGCTCAACCGATACTAACCGATAGTTGTTGAAGAAGAAAGGTGGGATGCCTACCGGGGCATCCCCAAGCTTAGATGCTTGAGACTTCTTGAAATATTATCTTGGGGTTCCTTGGGCATCCCCAATCTTGAACTTTTGTGTCTACTTAATTCCTCTCATATCATGGTTTCTCTTTTTATCAAAAGCTTCATTCACAACAAACTCAACAAGAACTCGTGAGATCGGTTAGTATAAACCAATGCAAAACTTTATCATTTTCTACTGTAACAAATCACTAAAATTATTATTCAACATTGAATACTAAATTCCTCTGCATATTTAATACTCCTATCACCAAATAGAATCATTAAACAAGCAAACACATGCAAACAATGCAACCATAACAGCAATCTGTCAAAACAGTACAGTCTGTAAAGAATGCAAGAGTATCAATACTTCCCTAACTACAAAAATTATGAACTAAAATTCCCACTGTAATAAATTTATCAGAGCTCATTATGCAAAAAGTTTCAAAATTATATCATGCTCTGAATTTTCTAGGGAATTTTTGCAACAGTGGTAAACTTTTTGTTTTTCAAACAGCAACATGTATACTAGCAAAATAAGCACGGCAAAGGCTATCCTTGACTTCTTTATTGAAACTAAAGATTCAAAACATTATTATAAATGACAGCAAGCAAAAACTAACAAAAGGAAATGACGCTCCAAGCAAAACACATATCATGTGGTGAATAAAAATATAGCTCCAAGTAAAGTTACCGATGAACGAAGACGAAAGAGGGGATGCCTTCCGGGGGCATCCCCAAGCTTAGGCTCTTCGTTGTCCTTGAATATCACCTTGGGGTGCCTTGGGAATCCCCAAGCTTAGGCGCTTGCCACTCCTTATTCCATTGTCCATCGAGTCTTTACCCAAAACTTGAAAACTCCACAACACAAAACTCAACAGAAAACTTGTAAGCTCCATTAGTATAAGAAAATAAAACCACCACTTAGGTACTGTAATGAACTTACTCTAAATTCATATTGGTGTAACATCTACTGTACTTCAACTTATCTATGGTTCATACCCTCCGATACTACTCATAGATTCATCAAAATAAGCAAACAACACATAGAAAACAGAATCTGTCAAAAACAGAACAGTCTGTAGTAATCTGTATCAAACGTATACTTATGGAACTCCAAAATTTCTACCAAATTAGGACGACCTGGGAACTTTGTGTACCAATCCAGAGCAAAAAGAATCAGATCAGAATCACGTTTATGTGAATTAACAAAACTAATTTACTGGGTGAAAAAGTTTCTGATTTTCAGCAGGATCAACACAACTATCACCGTAAGCTATCCTAAAGGTCTTACTTGGCACTTTATTGAAACAAAACCTATAAAACATGATTACTACAGTAGCATAATCATGTGGACACATAAAAACAGTAAGGATAAATATTGGGTTGTCTCCCAACAAGCGCTTTTCTTTAATGCCTTTCTAGCTAGGCATGATGATGATAATGATGCTCACATAAAAGATAAGAATTGAAACATAACGGGAGCATCATGAAGCATATGACTAGCACATTTAAGTCTAACCCACTTCCTATGCATAGGGATTTTGTGAGCAAACAACTTATGGGAACGATAATCAACTAGCATAGGAAGGTAAAACAAGCATAGCTTCAAAACTTGAAGCACATAGAGAGGAAACTTGATATTATTGCAATTCCTACAAGCATATATTCCTCCCTCATAATAATTTTCAGTAGCATCATGAATGAATTCAACAATATAACCAGCACCTAATGCATTCTTTTCATGATCTACTAGCATATAAAATTTATTACTCTCCTCATAAGGAAAATTCTTCTCATGAATAGTAGGAGTATCATAAGAGACTTGAACACTAAAAATTGTTTCCACATTAAAAGAGTAATGTTCAGAAAAAGGGTAATCATAATCATGACAAGATTTGTAAATATAATCATCACTACTTTTTATAGCATAAGTTTCATCACAATAATCATCATAAGTAGCAACTTCGTTCTCATCATAATCAATTGAAACCTCTCCCAAGATAGTGGAATCACTAAATAAAGTTGACACTCTTCCAAATCCACTTTCATATTCATCACAATAAGATTCAACATCCTCCAAAATAGTGGGATCATTACTTCCTAAAGTTGACACTCTTCCAAACCCACTTTCATCAATATAACCATCATAAATAGGAGGCATGCTATCATCATAACGACTTTGCATATCAAAACTTGGGATGCTAAAAATATCATTATTAAACATAGCATCCCCAAGCTTGGGACAAACATTAATTCCACCAAATATATTCTCAAATATTTCATCCTCAACAAACATAGCTTCCCCAAGCTTGGGCCCTTTCATATCATAAGCATAATGACTCTCATCATTAAAAATATGGATAGCACCAATATATAGCAATTATCATCATCACAAGTAGTAGTAGGAGCAACATCATTTGGGAGGGATACCTTTTTACCTTTGTTGCTCCTTCTTTTCTTTTTCTTCTTCACATTATGTGTAGGTTCAACCTTCCTCTTTGAGCTCCTTATTGATGAGATTGGTTGAATAGAAAGTTCCTCCTCGTTACCTGATTCATCATAAGAAATAATAGGAGGAGATTGGGAAGCCTCTTCCCTTCCATTAGTATTCTCATCATCTTCTATTTGTTTTATTTTCTTTATGTAATTGGCAATATAAGGATTTTCAATGCAATTCACCGCACAATACATATAAATATTCTCTAGATCAAAATCAAGAAATCTATCAAGATTAAATTTTGGAATACCCTTAGTTATACGTTTCATTTATTCATAACCCAAAAGAAGGCTAAGCTCTTTATGATGCTCAAGGGTAATCAAATTATCACAATATTTGGAAACGACTTGATCATGAAACAAATAGCATTGGAGCTTTAAATGACCATGTTCATTGAAGAGTTCACAAGGGGTACTATAAATATTGAATCTTTCAGCACATTCATCTAGCTCTTCTTGCAACCATTTGGTTTCTAAGTACTTATGCCTCTTGCAATAAATATCTTCTCTATTTGGTGTGTTCATGCAAACATGCACTCCACAAAAGTTGACATGCTCATAAGAGATATTTTCATCATAACAAGTGCAGTCATCATTAGCATCATGGATATTCAAAGAATTCATACTAACAACATTGCAATCATGCTCATCATTCAAAGATTTAGTGCCAAACAATTTAGAGATTTATTCTTCTAGCACTTGAGCACAATTATCCTTTCTATCATACTCACGAAAGATATTAAAAAGGTGAAGCGTATGAGACAAACTTAACTCCATTTTTTTGTAATTTTCTTTTATAAACTAGACTACTGGTAAAACAAGAAACAAAAAGATTTGATTGCAAGATCTAAAGATATACATTCAAGCACTCACCTCCCCGGCAACGGCGCCAGAAAAGAGCTTAGTTGATGGGGTGTGAGTGAGTGCCCTTTACCTAGCCTCCCCGGCAACGGCACCAGAAAAGAGCTGGATGTCTACTACACAACCTTCTTCTTGTAGACGTTGTTGGGCCTGCAAGTGCACATGTTTGTAGGACAGTAGCAAATTTCCCTCAAGTGGATGACCTATGGTTTATCAATCCATGGGAGGCGTAGGATGAAGATGGTCTCTCTCAAGCAACCCTGCAACCAAATAACAAAGAGTCTCTTGTGTCCCCAACACACCCAATAAAATGGTAAATTGTATAGGTGCACTAGTTCGGCGAAGAGATGGTGATACAAGTGCAAAATAGATGGTAGATATAGGTTTTTGTAATCTGAAAATATAAAAACAGCAAGGTAACTAATGATAAAAGTGAGCGTAAACGGTATTGCAATGATAGGAAACAAGGCCTAGGGTTCATACTTTCACTAGTGCAAGTTCTCTTAACAATAATAACATAGATAGATAATATAACAAGCCCTCAACATGCAACAAAGAGTCACTCCAAAGCCACTAATAGCATAGAACAAACGTAGAGATTATGGTAGGGTACGAAACCACCTCAAAGTTATTCTTTCGGCTCAATCTATAAAAGAGTTCGTACTAGAATAACACCTTAAGATACAAATCAACCAAAACCCTAATGTCACCTAGATACTCCATTGTCACCTCAAGTATCTGTGGGCATGATTATACGATATGCATCACACAATCTCAGATTCATCCAACCAACATAAAAGTACTTCAAAGAGTGCCCCAAAGTTTCTATCGGAGAGTCAAGAACGTGTGCCAACCCCTATGCATAGGTTCCCAATGTCACGAAACCCGCAAGTTGTTCACCAAAACATACATCAAGTGGCACATGATATCCCATTGTCACCACAGATAATCACGGCAAGACATACATCAAGTTTTCTCATAAAAGACTCAATTCGATAAGATAACTTCAAAGGGGAAACGCAATTCATCACAAGAGAGTAGAGGGGGAGAAACATCAAATGATCCAACTACAATAGCAAAGCTCGGGATACATCAAGATCATGCCATAGAGGAACACGAGAGAGAACATGAGAGAGCGAGAGATCAAACAAATAGCTACTGGTACATACCCTCAGCCCTGAGGGTGAACTACTCCCTCCTCGTCATGGATAGCACCGGGATGATGAAGATGGCCACCGGTGATGGGATCCCCCTCCGGCAGGGTGCCGGAACAGCGTCCCGATTGGTTTTTGGTGGCTACAGAGGCTTGCGGCGGCGGAACTCCCGATCTATCTTCTGTTCTGGAAGTTTTAGGGTACGAGAGTATATATGGGTGCAGGGGGTACGTCGGTGGAGCTACGGGGGCCCCACGAGGCAGGGGGCGCGCCCGGGGGAGGGGGCGCCCCCCACCCTCGTGAGCACCTCCCGTATCTTCTGACGTGGGGTCCAAGTCCATTAGGTGGGTTTCCTTCCAAAAATTACTTCTCCAGTTGATTTCGTTCCGTTTTGACTCCGTCTGATATTCCTTTTCCTCGAAACACTGAAATAGGCATAAAATAGCAAATCTGGGCTGGGCCTCCGGTTAATATGTTAGTCCCAAAAATAATATAAAAGTGGATAATAAAGCCCAATATTGCCTAAAACAGTAGATAAAGTAGCATGGAGCAATCAAAAATTATAGATACGTTGTAGATGTATCATCGTCAAGGACAACATTACCTCGGGGGGAGCTCTGGCTGTAGGCCAAACTCTCCGACTTGGCGGCTTTACCATGGCCGCCCCATCGGCGGTAGCACCGACGATGGCCTCTCGGGTCGTCAATTGTAACCTTCACGTCAGTTCGGAACTCGCCGGACAGATGGATCCGATGGAGCTCTCCTCCCTTAATGAGCTCTTGGATCGCATAGCCACTCTGGGAGTCGCTACAGATTATGGCCAGATCGGGCTTAAACCCGACCAAAGGGACATCAGATCCCCGCCGGCCACCCATGAGATAGCGGTAGCAGAGGAACCACACACGGATCGCTCCTCGACTTTGAGGATGAACTATGTTCGGATCACCGATCTCCTCGAGCCGATTACCTGCTCAAAGGAAGACATGGCTCGAGTCCCGGACTTAGAACCGGGCATTGGGCCTAAGAAATTGGGCGGCACTCCGGATCCCGAGCTGTCAGGCTCGGAACCTCCCATGCCTCTGGGTGTTAGATCAGATCAGAATCCGGATTCAGCTAACAACACCCACCAGGACTTAAACCGTCTCTCCCGCATCAGGAAAGAGCCCCAGGAGACTGTACATCGCTACTGGGCCAGATTCCTCCTTGCGCTCAACAAGGTCAAGGACTGCCGCGAGGAGGACGTAGTCTTACTCTTCTGCAAAAACTGCGCGAACAAAGGACTCCTTAATGCTATAAGCTGTCGTGACATAGTACACTTCGCGGATTTGGCAATCATAGTACAGAAGTACTGTGCGATGGAAAGCGCCTGGAAAACCCAAAAAGAATTTTGGGACAGTACGGCTCTCACCAAGACCTTTGTCCGAACTAAACGGGCAAACTCTCATAAGTCGGCCGATCCTGTCCCCAAGAAGCCAAAACACACCCCAGGGCGGGGAACCGTATTGGAAGAATGGCTCAACGGACCATGTAAACTTCACAGCACTCCGGACACGACACCAACTCACAGCCTTAGAGCATGTTGGATACTCCGGCAGGTTGTAAAAAGCAGCGAGGATCTTCTTGCAGGCTATAAAGCAGAACAGCATCCCGCCAATGAACACAATGCGGTATTAACAGTCTTCGAGACTTTCACCTCAAACAATAGGCGCAAGCGAGCTCATCAAGGCTCCACAGAAATTTTCCATGTGGCAAAGATAAACCCCTGGAACGACACTGCTATAACTTTCAATGCCAGTGATGAACCTCGATTCCAGATTGTCCGGGCACCGGCCGCTCTGGTCCTTAGCCCAATCGTGGACGGCTTCCGGCTCACTAAAGTACTCATGGACGGCGGAAGCGGATTAAACTTGATCTATGAAGAAACGCTCAACAAGATGGAAATTGATAAAGGCCGCATTGAGCAAAGCGGCACCACCTTCAGGGGAATCATCCCTAGTCGGGAGGCACGGTGTGCGGGAAATCACACTCGATGTGGTATTCGGCACCCCAGAGAATTACAGGTCTGAAGAAATCGCATTCCAAGTGGCTCCTTTCAGCAGCGGATACCACACCCTTCTAGGGCGGGACGCTTTTGCAAGCTTTCAACCTATACCCCATTACGGGTACATGAAGCTTAAAATGCCCGGACCCAATGGAATCATCACTCTAGTTAGTGATCTGGACGTCGCACTCCGCGCCGAAAACAAAACCACAGCACTAGCCTTGGAAGCATTATCCGAAGCCTTAGCAGCAGAAGAATTAACAACACTGCGCACCACTGTGGACAGGGACGACGTGATACTCGACAAGCGACCCAAGTCCACCTCATTTAAACCCGCAGATGAGATAGTCAAATTCCAAGTCCATCCAACAGACCCCACAAAGACAGCTTCCATCGGGACACAGTTGGGCCCCGCAATGGACGCCGCACTTTGAGACTTCTTACGCGAGAATTTGGACATTTTCGCCTGGCACCCATCGGACATGCCGGGCATCCCACGCGGATTGGTAGAACATAGCCTTAATATACTAAAGGGATACAAACCTGTTAAACAGACCCTAAGGCGATTTTCAGAGCCCAAATGGCAAGCCATGGGGGAAGAGCAAGCCAAGCTACTTGAGGCCGGATTCATCAGAGATATCAAGCATCCGGATTGGCTGGCGAACTTGGTAATGGTACCAAAGAAGGACAAATCCTGGCGCCTGTGCATCGACTTCAAAGACCTCAACAAGGCTTGCCCCAAGGATCCCTTTCCCCTCCCTCGCATCGATCAAATCATCGACGCCACAGCAGTACATGACTCGCTGTGTTTCCTCGACGCATACTCTGGATACCATCAAATAAAGATGGCAGAATCTGACCAAGCTGTAACAGCTTTCATAACGCCATATGGCCCTTTCTGCTTCAACACTATGCCTTCTGGGCTTAAGAATGCCGGCGCAACCTATCAACGCATGATTCAAACATGCCTCGAAAAGCAAATCGGCAAAACAGTGGAAGCATACGTGGACGAGTAGTCATAAAAACAAGACACGTCGAAACCCTAATAGATGACTTGAGGCTTACATTCGACAACCTCTGGACATACGACATCAAGTTGAATCCGGAAAAATGCGTTTTCGGCGTCCCCTCTGGGAAACTGTTGGGCTTCATTGTTTCCAATAGAGGAATTGAAGCGAATCTGGCAAAAATCCGAGCTCTGTCACAGTTGGTTATACCAACAGACCTCAAGCACATCCAGAAACTAGCCGGATGCGTGGGTGCTTTGAGCCGTTCTATCTCCAGGTTGGGAGAAAAGGCATTTCCTATTTACCTCCTCCTTCGGCGCACCGAACACTTCATGTGGACGGGCGCAGCCGCGGCTAGACTCGATGAAATAGAAACCTTACTGGCCAATAATCTAGTCCTAACAGCGCCGAATATCGGCGAGCCTATGCTACTGTACATAGCTGCAACACATCAAGTTGTAAGCGCAGTGCTCGTCGTCGAACGAGAGGGTGACGGATACAAATTCCTGCTCGAAAAGCCGATTTATTACGTATCCACGGTCCTCACCCCATGCAAATCCTGATACCCACACTATCAAAAAATAGCATACGCGGTCTTCATGGCATCCCGGAAGCTGCGACACTACTTTCAAGAGTGTTCGATTACAGTAGCCTCCGAAGTACCAGTTAATGACATAATAAATAACCGCGATGGGCCGGATTGCTAAATGGGCTATCGAGCTCCTTCCGTTCAACATAACATACAAACCACGGCGGGCCATCAAGTCGCAAGTACTGGCTGACTTTGTCGCCGAATGGACGGAAGCCGAACTCCCTAAAGAGTATGGCGCGTACTCCAACTGGATCATGCACTTCGACGGCTCTAAAATGCTGGCCAGATTGGGAGCAGGTGTAGTCCTGACGTCTCCCACCGGAGACACAATCCAGTACGTCCTCCAAATATTATACACAGACTCCAACAATGCAGCCGAATATGAGGCTCTATTGCATGGTCTTCGGATGGCAGTCTCTATGGGCATCCAATGCCTGGAAGTGCGCGGGGATTCGAACCTCACAATATCACAAATAAACGGAGACTTCGATGCCAAGGATCCAAAAATGGCGGCCTACCGTAATGCCGTCCTCAAAATGTCAGCTCGGTTTGAGGGGCTCGAATTCCACCATGTGGCTCGAGAAAACAATCAAGCGGTGGACGTCCTCGCCCGCATTGGCGCTAAACGCGACCCCATCCCACCTAACATATTCCTAGAAAGGTTGTTCAAGCCATCCTAGTATGGGAAGGGGAGTCCGGCAATACTAGCACGGATCCGAACACACCCCCAGATTCTGAACCATCAGACACAATCGGAGGCTCTGCCACCGAAATAACATCTTCATCCCACGAAATCATGGCCGTAATCGCCCCGTGGACTGAGCCTTTCTTGGCCTACCTAAATAGGCACGAGCTCCCCGAAGACCAAAATGAAGCACGCTGCATCGTCCGGCATTCTAAAACTTACAAAGTCCACGAAGGGGAACTCTATAAGAAAAGTGCGACAGGAGTGCTCCAAAGGTGCATCTCCGAAGAGGAAGGGCGGCAGCTCTTGGCTGAAATCCATTCCAGACTGGGCGGACACCACGCCGCGGCTCGAGCACTACTCATCAAGGCCTTCCGTACAGGCTTCTATTGGCCGACGGCCCGAGCAGACGCACAGGACCTTGTCCAACATTGCGTCGGTTGTCAGCTCTTTGCCAATCAGAGTCATATGCCCCCTACCACTCTCCAAACGATCCCCATAACTTGGCCCTTCGTGGTCTGGAGGCTGGATATGTTCGGACCTCTTAAAGGGGGAAGCCATAAGAAAAAATACTTACTGGTCATGGTTGACAAGTTCACCAAATCGATAGAAGCCAAACCAGTCAGAACGGCCGAATCCGGACCAGTAATAGACTTCATATCCGGGGTCATACACTGATACGGTGTCCCCCACAGCATCATCACTGATAATGGCTCAAATTTCAAAGCCGATGAAGTGAAAACTTGGTGCGGCAAAATGGGCATTATGCTTGATTATGCTTCCGTCTACCATCCCCAAACAAACGGCCAGGTCGAACGAGCAAACGGTCTCATAATGAGCGGCATCAAACCCAGACTAGTGCGATCCCTAACGGAGTCGGATACGCACTGGGTCGAAGAGATCGACTCTGTACTCTAGGGGCTGCGGACCACGCCGAATTGCACCACCGGATACACACCATTCTTCATGGTGTATGGCGCGGAAGCAGTACTACCCTGCGACATAATACATGATTCGCCACACGTATGCATGTACGAAGAGAAGGAAGCCGAGTTAGATCGGCAGGACAACTTGGATGCCCTGGAGGAGGAGCGCAACGCCGCAAAAGCCCGTTCCGCATTCTATCAGCAGCAGGCTCGACGATATCAAAGCAGAGAAGTGCGGGCCAAAACTTACAATATTGGCGAGCTCGTTCTACGCCTACCAGAGAAGAAGAAGGACAAACTCAAACCCAAGTGGGAAGGTCCCTTCGTCATTGACAAAGTTCTCACCGGAGGAGCGTACCGCTTACGTAATGCATCCGATAATAGACTCGAGCCGAACCCATGGAATGCGGCCAGACTCCGGAGATTCTACGCCTAACACCAAACTCAGTGTTCGTCTCCTTACTCCCTCCCTTTTACTTATGCTCCACCCCACTTTTCCTTTCTCGACCCTTTTTCTCTTCACACAAAGTACTTAATACAGTGCGGACTCCCGGATTACTCCGGCCGCACTATGTGTGTAAGCAATACCTGGGGGCTTCCTATACAGAAGCTAAAAATAATTACACAAATGGCTTTTTTGCCCATCACATATGAGTTTCTTTTTCATATGTGCCTTTTCTTCACCATTATATGCATCGATATGACTTAAGATGTGGCCAAGCTGGGTTGCCTGGCTCTTGTGTTTATGCCCTACGTTCCCGTTAATTCGGCTAGGGCATAAGGGGAGCACCTCTGCGATTGTTACTGCCGGTTCAGCCGGATGTGTACCTCAGACTGGGTGAAGCCGAAAGCTAGTTTCCTTAAGAGAATATTCGATCGGTGAATAAAAGACGTATTCGCTTATTACAACATAAATCCCCAGAAGTCTTGTATCCTGCACCATCGTTCGCAGTCCGTACATGCGTATTGCCGCATGCATACCCAGGGAAAGGAACCCCTAACGGAACTATTCTCCCTAGAAGATGTTTCTTACTATCCATGTAATATAACATAACTAGTTGGGTACTTGTCTGTTCAAGCACTTATGACCCCTACGCCTGGTCTCCACGCATACCCCGATTTTGTATAACTAAGCGGGTATTCGGACACACCCCGAACTGTAGGATCCGGGGGCTGAAGCGAAAAGGTCCGCCATGGCAAATGATTTTAATCCGGCTAGGGGCTACTTATGCCCATTAAATTACACGGTCACTTGGATTGACTATATTCCTCCTCTATACCATCTAACAGGCTATCTAGCTTACAATCCTGTTGAGAATACTTAACGGCTAACGCTACCTGGTCATATACCAGACTTCCAGGAATTTCTTGCCCATCGTACCCCGCCGGTCCTACTTCGGCCATATGGTTCGGGTCCAGCTTGGTGTAGCACGTCTTCACCATTGCCCAGGCTTCTCTGGCACCTTGCCGGCATGCCGATATCTTCCACAATCGGAAGCGCCACCGGGCTCCTTGAAGCAGGTCCGCAAGCTCCCTCGTGCCATTCGGCAGGAGGCTTGATGGCCACAAGGCCTGAGCAACGCCATGCATCACCCGTCGAGCTCGCTCGTGCAACTGTGAAAGTTCTTGCAGTAAATCACTTGCAGACAAGGGCATCTCCTCTTCAGGGCGACCCGTTAACATTCCTGCAAGCAAAGTTCTTTCAAAATACTTCCTCGCCGAACTATCATACAGTTCGTCTGGGCACTCACCATAAATGCCGCGTCGAAGCCTTTTGTTCTCCTTCACGGAGTCCGCCAGCTGAGCGCGGGTGTCTTTTAATTCCACGTCCAACCGAATATTGGCATCTTGAAGATTGTTCTTCTCTTGCTTCACTTGCGTAAGGATGCGCTCGCTAGCCTTTAGCTGCCATTTGAGATGCGAGTCGTCATCCGTTACGCCCTCCGGATTCACCCCAGGATTGTCTGTAGAATGTTTTCTGTTAGACTAGTCATACCAGCTATTTACTAACTGGTACATCTGCGTACTATTGAGACAAATCTTACCAGAGGAGGCCTTCTGGGATTCCTCTAACTTGGCAACCGCGTCCCTCAGCTGGGCCTTACATTCCTCCAGCTCCCGAGACAATTGTTCATTCTTATCCACGAGAACCTGTGCATATATTGATTCTTCAAACAGTTGTTCCAACTATTTCAAGTCTCAGGGGCTACTGCTATACATACTTGTCAAAAATTCTTACCCGTATATCTTTGGTGTACTGGTTCGTTGCTTGGGCAAGCCCGCCTTGAGCAGCTCGGACGTATGTGTCTGCCGAATTGAAGGCATTAAAAGCCTCTTCGGAAAAGATGTTGTTCCAAAGCACGGCCCTTCAGCGCCGGTGATTCATGGCACTCTCCACTTCGGAGTTCGTGGCCGAACACATATCCGCATCCTCTGTCGGAGAACTATGCGGTACTGGCCCCGTGTCCGCCTCCGCCCTCAAAGCCGGTTCTGGAACCCGGCTGGTGGAGGCGTGATTGGCGGGATCCCCGGATATAGTTCGGCTGCTCCTCTTCCTGCCAGACACAAAGGGCGCTGTCATATTTCAAATACTATAATCGCAGGGTAGGTTATTACTTTACCTCTGGAGCGGTGTGTCAACCCTCACCGCCTTCCTCTTGAGCCTGCCCGATCCGGACGCCCGTGGTCAACAAGTCCCTAGTAGATCGGCCCCGCGCTTCGACCGTCGTCTCTGCAAACAGCACGACGCCTCAAGGGTAAATCATAATACCTGAGGGGAGTCCTCTTCGGAGGATAGGGTTTTTAGTTCGGCTTACATGCGACACAGGGAGCAGTCCGGGATAGTCGGCCGTAATGGCCACTGAGGCGCCATCCCAGCTTGCTTGATAAAATACCCCATTGACAAGCTCCACGGTAATATCCGGATCTTCTTTGAGTCCTGGATCTAGGGCCCTTCCGGGGTCCTCTGGCTGCGGGGAGGGGCTGAAGATTCCTTCTACGGCCCTCCTCAGTTCCTGCTCGGAAACATCGATGCAAGTAATCTTAGCAGAAGGACGCTAAAACAAGTAAAACAGGGAAAGGAATGGCAACTTACCCACTCTGGGGGGTTGTACATGGAGAATCCGTCCCGCATTTTAATGCGAAGGAATTCCTCCTCTTCCCCTTTGTATAAATCGGACAATATCCTTGCCAAAGCAGTGGCGGAGTCCGGACCCTTACGGCCACAGCGGGTGGTGTCGTCTTCCCTGTTGAAGTGCCACACGGGCTTTCCCCGATATTGAAGTGGTTGCACTCCCCGCCTTATGCATATTGCCATGACCTCGACTATCGTCAGTCCGGATTTGGCCAGTAACTTTATCCTGCTCATCAGGGAGTGTATTTCCCTCGTATCCTCTTCTTGAGGGCCCCGGGGGCGCCAGCTTAGGCGTGCCCTCGGCGGAGCGTTACTGAACTTGGGGAGACCTGTCCGGACTGGATCCGGAAGGGGAACGTCATCAATGTAAAACCACTCTGAAGGCCAGTTTTCTGGTGCCTTCTTAGGAGTGCCGGACAGGTATCCGGTCTCGGCAATGTGCCATACTTCGGCCCCGCCCACTTGGCATAGGGATTCTCCCTGGGTGCGGGGGACAAGGCAGGACAGCTTCCTCCATAATCCAAAGTGTGGTTCACAGCCTAAAAACAGCTCGCAAAGGGCGACGTACCCCGCTATATGTAGAACGGAGGCAGGGGTAAGGTTGTGCAACTGGAGGCTGTAGAACTCCAGGAGCCCGCGAAGAAACGGGTGGATGGGAAACCCAACACCCCTTAGCAGATGCGGGATGAGACATATACGCTCCTCTGGAGATGGATTTGGAGATCCCTCCGCTTGTTCCCCTCTGTCGTAAGTGGCTATTCCGGCTCGGACGGGGACCATGAACGCCGGTGGGAGAGACCCTTGGGTTTGTAACTTTATCAAACGGCTATGAGAAACTGAACACTCTCCCCAATCCCCCGACTTGGAATGAGGAGGGCGAGCAGAAGAGCTGCGACGGGCAGCCATGTTGGAATGGTTTTTCGCGGAGCGCTCTGTTGGATGCTAGCTCAGGAAGGGAGAATGAGGTTTGGATCTGAGAATCCCCGTCCCTTCAAATAGACGGTCAGCCTGGAGGATTGACGGTGGCAAATGCAAAAATGCCTCGACTCTTTGCATTCGCTCGACACGTGGAGATAGTCATTATTGAGACACTGAAGCCGAGGAGTACAACGTTGATGGGATGCCGGACACTATTCGTCATAACAGGTACTTTGGAGTATTCGAAGATGGAACCCACCTTGCAATCCGAAGACAAGACTGCGCGCCGGACTCATCGTCATTGAAGCCTGGTTCAGGGGCTACTAAGGGAGTCTTGGATAAGGGGGTATCCGGATAGCCGGACTGTATACATCGTCCGGACTATTGAAGCATGAAGATACAAGACTCAAGACTTCGACCCGTGTCCGGATGGGACTCTCCTTGGCGTGGAAGACAAGCTTGGCGATCCGAATATTGTGTTTCCTTCCCTGTAACCGACTCCATGTAAACCCTAGCCCTCTCCGGTGTCTATATAAACCGGAGAGGTTGGTCCTTAGAAGGCCGATCACAATTACAATCATACCATCATAGGCTAGCTCTTAGGGTCTAGCCCCAATGATCTCGTGGTAGATCTACTCTTGTACTACCCATATCTTCAATATTAATCAAGCAGGAAGTAGGGTTTTACCTCCATCGAGAGGGCCCGAACCTGGGTAAACATCTGTGTCCCTTGCTTCCTGTTACCATCAGCCTAGACGCACAAATCGGGACCCCCTACCCGAGGTCCGCCGGTTTTGACATCGACAATGAGATCTATATCTGCCGCAATAGATAAATGGATCTCGTCTACATCATGTCATCGTTCTTAATGCATTACTCCATTTTTCCATGGACTTAATACACTAGATGCATGCTGGATAGCGGTCCATGTGCGGAGCAATAGTAGTAGATGCAGGCAGGAGTCGGTCTACTAATCTTGGACGTGATGCCTATGTAATGATCATTGCCTGGATATCGTCATGATTATTTGAAGTTCTATCAATTTCCCAACAGTAATTTGTTTACCCACCGCTTGCCATCTTTCTCGAGAGAAGCCACTAGTGAAACCTTCGGCCCCCGGGTCTTCTTTCTCATATATTTTCCTTGCAATCTACTTTTTCCTTGCGTTTATTTTCAGATCTATTAAACCAAAAATACAAAAATACCTTGCTGCAATTTATTCTTATTTATTTTATTTGGCGTTCGATCTATCAATCTACTACAAATTTACCTCACGTCCTTTGCCTATCTTGAGGCGCCGTACCCCGAAAGGGATTGACAACCCCTTTAACACGTCAGGTTGCGAGGTGTTGTTATTTGTGTGCAGGGGCTGTTTACATTGTGTTGCCTGGTTCTCCTACTGGTTCGATAACCTTTGTTCCATATCTGAGGGAAATACCTACCGCCGCTGTGCTGCATCATCCCTTCCTCTTTGGGGAAATACCGACGTAGCTTCAAGCAACATCAAAAGGAATTTCTGGCGCCATTGCCGGGGAGGATCTTCAACATCAACCAGGTTCCTAATCACAAATCTCATCTCCTCACAATTTACATTATTTGCCATTTGCCACTCATTTTCCTCTCCCCTACTTCACAAAAATTTGTCGTTTTATTCACCCTCTTTTTTGTTCGCAGTCTTCTCGTCAGATCTCATCTTTGCTTGTGTGCAATGTGTCTTATATTTGCTTGCATCTTTGCTTGCTAAATATCTCTTGGTATGGATCCACATCCACTTGATAATCTTTTTAAGAGATCCAATTATCATGAACAAATAGCTAGTGATTTGAGTACACTAGATTATCTTTATGAAGTTTTGCTAGAGATTCGTGAATCTGAAAAATTATGATGAAGAAATTTATGAAGTGATTCATGATAACTCTTTGAATGAAAAGCATGATTGCAATGATTTTACTATAAATTCTATTAATGTAGTTGTGCTAATAATATGCAATACCCCAATCTTGGGGATGCTAATTTTGCTATATCCACTACTTATTGCAATGACCATGATTGGGGTGATTCTTCTTATGATCTTGAAAATGTATTTAAACCCCGTGATGAATATGAGAATGATAATGGTGTTGGCAATAATATTGAAAGTGGGTTTGGAAGAGTGTCAACTTTAGATCCCACTACTTTGGAGAATGTTCAATATTGTGAAATTTTTGATGAAAGTGGGTTTGGAGAGGTCATGACTTTAGTTGAAGTTAATCCCACTATTTTTGAAGAGTGTCAACTTTGTACGCATGTGGATCATGAAGAGAAAATTTTATGTGATAGCTATATTGTTGAATTTGAATATGATCCTACATATAATTATTATGAGAGAGGAAAATATGGTTGTAGGTATTTTCATGTTACTAAATTTCCACTCGTTATGTTGAGATTGCTATTCTTCCTTTCTTGTTCTTTGCATATGCTAGAAATTTCTTGTCTTGATAATTTGTTTTCCTATAAAATGGATATGCATAGGAAGTATGTTAGACTTAAGTGTGTTTGTCACATGTTTTATGATGCTCTCTTTGTGCTTCAATTTTTATCTTTCGTGTGAGCATCATTGAAATATTATGCCTAGCTAGGGGCGTAAAACGATAGCGCTTGTTGGGAGGCAACCCAATGAATAAAATTTATTTTTGCTTTTTGCTTTCTGTTCTTGAGTGTTTGCACAATTATTCTACTGTTATGATTGTGTTTTTTGTGTTTTAATTAGTGTTTGTGCCAAGTAAAGCCTTTAGGATCTTCTGGGGTGATAGTTGTTTGATCTTGCTGAAAAAGACAGAAACTTTGTGCTCACAAAAATAATTCTCATAAATCACAGAAAAGAGATTTTTCCCTGATTATTTTTAAGAATCTTAATATACAAATTATTCCGGTCTTGCTAATTTGGTAAAAGTTTTGGAGTTACAGAAGTATTCGAAAGTACCAGATTACTACAGACTGTTCTGTTTTGACAGATTCTGTTTTCTTTGTGTTGTGTGCTTATTTTGATGGCTCTATGGTTTTCTTTGATGAGTTTTTTCCATAGAAAAGTTGTAATACAGTAGATATAATACAAAAACAAAATAATAATTTGTTTGACACAGCACTTATAGTAGTGGTTTTCTTTCTTTTACTAACGGATCTCACAAGGGTTTTGTTGAGTTCTGTGTGATTGTAGTTTTCAAGTTTTGGGTTATCTTACGATGGATGAAAGAAGGATAGAAGAGCCTAAGCTTGGGTATGCCCTGGCATCCCAAGCTATTATCCAAGAATGAGCAACCAACTAAGCTTGGGGATCGCCCCGAGTGGCATCCCCTCTTTCTTCTAACGACCATCGGTATTTTACTCGAGGCTATATTTTTATTCTTCACATAATATGTGTTTTGCTTGGAGCGTCTTGTATGATATGTGTCTTTGCTTGTTTTATTTTGTGTTTTAAGTAATCAATCCTTGCTGGACACACCTATTTGAGAGATCCAAAATTATGTCATGACTTGTTAGAATTGCTCTCTATGCTTCACATAAATTTTTATGAGCAATGGACTTGCTCTAGTGCTTCACTTATATCTTTTTGAGCACAGTGTGCTTAGTATTTTTTAAGAAATGCTATCTTGCTTCACTTAGATTTATTTGAGAGTTAGGAAAATTTTGAAGAAATTCTCTCTTGCTTCACTTAAATTATTTTGAGAGAAAGAAAATATGTTATGGTCATGATCTTCACTTATAGTTGTTTGAGCTTATGAAAAGCAACACATGAAAATTAGTCCCAAAGTGATAGATATCCAAGAAGGATAAAGAAAGAAAAAAATATATGTCATGAAGATCATTGGAAAAAATAAACTTGATTCTTAGTAATAGTTTTGAGATATGATGATGTGATATGTGAGTTATGTTGATGAGTAATTGTGTTTTAGTAAGAATATTGGTGTTAAGGTTTATGATTCCCTATGCATACATGAAAGTCAATAATCATGCAATGAAAATTATATCCTACTTGTGGTGGTGCATTATTCGGTGTTAATTATGCTTAATGCTTGTTTATGAGATTATTCGTTTCTTGGCTGGTCGCTTCTCAATCTTTTTGCTAGCCTTCATTTTGCACCAAGTATGACCTCTACTTGTGCATCCAAAATCCTTTAAACAAGTTTTGCCACATGAGTCCACTATATCTACCTATATGCGGCATTCTTTTTCCGTTCTAAGCAAATTTGCATGTGCCATCTCTAATTTTCAAACTAAACTTCTCTTTTGTGTGTTTGTTTCGCTCGCGGAACGGTAACGGGTAGCTAATATTTTCCATGTTGGATGTGTTATTCTCATGATGAGTGTTTATTCACTTGTCATTGCATGAGAGTAAGGCAAAGTTTTTAGGGATGCCAAGTCCTGAAATGCAAAAATGAATTTACTTTATGTTGTCAAATAATAAATTCCTTGGAAAGCGTTGGTATGGAAGGCACCCGTGGATACGGCTAGCCATGGAAAGTGAAAGTATGATGGAAAAAGGAATGAACTTTATTTTCTGTTTGGGAACTGCCTATGATATATCTAGCATGGAAAGTGTTGGGATGCTCTAAGTCGTTTTCGTTGGTGGGACGGATACACCTCCCAAAATGTTTTTATCTCTATTTTTTTTTTGCTTTGAGCTCTGGCACCTCTACAAATCCCTACTTCCCTCTGCGAAGGGCCTTTCTTTTACTTTATACAATTTTTATTTTTGAAGTTGAGTCTACATCCTCTCTTATAAAAGCACCAACTGGGAGGCAATATGATCATACTTAAGTATTTGGTGTAGCTAATATTCGAGTGTGTTTCATGAATGGATCAATGTTTGAGCATGATGGGCTAGGGATAACTTGTTTTAGCATCGATATTTTGAAAGACATGGTTGCTTGTTGATATGCTTGAGTATCTAAATTATTATGTCAAAACTAGACTATTGCATTGAATCACATAAAAGTCCAAATGTCCATGCTATAAAGAAAAGAATATGATATGACATGATAAACCGCACTCCAGATCAAAAATTCTGTTTTTATCACTTACCTACTCGAGGACGAGCAGGAGTTAAGCTTGGGGATGCTGATACATCTCCAATGTATCTATAATTTTTGATTATTCCATGCTATTTTATTATCAATCTTGGATGTTTTATAATCATTTTATTGTCATTTTATATCATTTTTTGGTACTAACCTCTTGACATAGTGCTAGGTGCCAGTTGCTGTTTTCTGCATGTTTTTTTACATCGCAGGAAAACAATATCAGACGGAGTACAAATGCCACGCCAATTTATGATGATTTTTTATGGACCAAAGGAAGAAGATGGGCCCTGGTTGCACCTGGGGGGAGTCCCGAGGAGGGGACAACCCACTAGGGCGCGCCAGGAGGCCCAGTCGCACCCTGGTGGGTTGTGCCCACCTTGGGTGCCCCCTAGACCGACTCTTTGCTCCATAAATACCCCAATATTCCAGAAACCCTAGGGGAGTCGACGAAATATTCATCTAGCCGCCGTGGAGTCTAGAACTACTAGATCCAATCTAGACACCATCACGGAGGGGTTCACCACTTCCATTGGTGCCTCTCCAATGATGCATGAGTAGTTCTTTGTAGACCTTCGAGTCCGTAGTTAGTAGCTAGATGTCTTCCTCTCTCTCTCTCTTGATTATCAATACAATGGCCTCTTGGAGATCCATATGCTGTAAGTCCTTTTTGCGGTGTGTTTGTTGGGATCTGATGAATTTTGAGTTTATGATCAGTTATATCTTTTTATATCCATGAAAGTTATTTGAGTTCTTTGATCTCTTATATGCGTGATCTCTTATAGCCTCGTATTTCTTCTCCGATATTTGGGTTTTGTTTGGCCAACTTGATCTATTTATCTTGCAATGGGAAGAGGTGCCCGGTAGTGGGTTCGATTTTACGATGCTTGATCCCAGTGACAGAAAGGGAACCGACACGTATGTATCGTTGCTACTCAGGATAAAAAGATGAGATCTATATCTGCCGCAATAGATAAACAAATCTCGTCTGCATCATGTCATCGTTCTTAATGCATTACTCCATTTTTACATGAACTTAATACACTAGATGCATGCTGGATAGCGGTTGATGTGTGGAGTATTAGTAGTAGATGCAGGCAGGAGTCGGTCTACTAATCTTGGACGTGATGCCTATGTAATGATCATTGCCTGGATATCGTCATGATTATTTGAAGTTCTATCAATTGCCCAATAGTAATTTGTTACCCACGGTTTGCCTTCTTTGGCGAGAGAAGACACTAGTGAAACCTACGGCCCCCGGGTCTTCTTTCTCATATATTTGCCTTGCGATCTACTTTTTCCTTGCGTTTATTTTCAGATCTATTAAACCAAAAATCCAAAAATACCTTGCTGCAATTTATTCTTATTTATTTTATTTGGCATTCGATCTATCAATCTACTACAAATTAACCTCACATCCTTTGCCTATCTTGAGGCACCGTACCTCGAAAGGGATTGACAACCCCTTTAACACGTCGGATTGCGAGGTGTTGTTATTTGTGTGCAGGGGCTGTTTACGTTGTGTTGCTTGGTTCTCCTACTGGTTCGATAACCTTGGTTCCATATCTGATGGAAATACCTACCGCCGATGTGAGGCATCATCTCTTCCTCTTTGGGGAAATACCGACATAGCTTCAAGCGACATCAGGCGTGCTCAACAACGGAGAGGAATCTGGAGAGGACTGTACGTGGAGAGGCAGACAGTCGGGACCCACCAAGTCCATGGCCGTACGCAAGCAAGTGCCTCACTGAAAAAATACTTCCTCCTAATGCTATACTGACGTTGCAGGCCACAGGTTTGTCAACGTAGTTACCAAAGGAGATAAATTTACAACGAAGCTAGTCATCGGGGAGTTGGCAGGTATCATTTATTATTAGTGGGCCAACAAGTATCAACTAGGTTGTGGGCTGCCTAGTCTAGGCTTTCTTTTGTAACATGTGCAACCCATGACATGCCGGTTTGTATTTTTTTGAGGGCCGTCATGTATCGACCGGCCTATGGCCCTCCCATCCTAGGTTTTATTTTTTCTTAAACATCCGAAGCCCAACTTATATTTTTTTTTGAAGAAAATGCAAAGGTCTGTTCTATTTTTCTATATAAGAACAGGAACTCCAGGTTCACTTATGTTTCCCTTCTAACTATATCATATATATTTATATTATTTTATATGTTATTATATATTATTGTTATTATCATCATATATAACAGATACTTACATATATAAGGAAAAAATATCCCACGTATTATGAACTTATAGAAGTAAATGTTTAACAATAAAATCGTGGGTTTTTTACTTAAGGTCAATGAAAATATAGGTGATTGTGTACAAAAGCTTGGCAAGATTTAAGGACCAATGTAAATAAAGCACTTATTATTTAAATGTATTTATATCAAAATGCTCAGCCCCTATTCATTTTTTGATAACATTGTTGCGCCCAACCCAACATTATAACTAGAACCAGCCCAGCAAAATCGTGTATTTTGAGAAAGTGCAAATGGGCTGTAATTTTTAAGGAAAAAATAAATGGGCCGCATGGCCGCTACATGATTTGTTCACCAAGTCCAGGAAATTCGTGTATTTCTAGAAAGTGCAGATGGCCTGTATTTTTTTAGAAAAAAAATAAATGGGCTACATGATTTGTTCACCAAGTCCAGGAAATTCGTGTATTTCTAGAAAGTGCAGATGGCCTGTATTTTTTTAGAAAAAAAATAAATGGGCTGCATGAATGCTACATTATTTGTTCACCCAACGCAGCTAATGGAGTGTACATTCAAAAAAAATGGGTTGAATATGTGCGACATGTTTGGAGGTTGAAATGTGGGCCAATAGGTCGAATCCAATGCAAGGCATTGTCAACTTAGTCAACAAATGATTCTGACGTCGATAGTCATTGGATTTACATCCAACGGTTGGCATTCATGTTCAATCTCTCGTCTTCTTCCTCCAGTGCCGCCGGGACCACCTGCTCCCACCTCCGGCTACTAGCAGCTCTGCTTAGCACGCTTCGCTATGAAGGCTTACCCCACCGCCAGCCAAGCCATCCCTCCACACCTCCTGTTATTCTCCGCCGACTGCAGAACCACGTTGCACCAGAACCAGTTAACCCTCGTACACCTGTCCATCTACGACTCCACTGCCGCGTCTTCCCATCACTAGCTAGTTGTTGTCCAGGGCCTTGCCGTCGTCCACCACCTTGGTGCGCTCGGCACGGCGTGGTCAACATGGTCAACAAACGAGATTCATCGGATGAGGACTGTACGTGGAGAGGCTGGCAGTGGGGACGCACCAGGTCCATGGACACACGCATGCAACCGCCTCCTTATTACGTGAAAATGAAATTATTCCTCCCCCTGAAACCGGGACCCACCACGTATATCTTCATAAGGAAGGAAGTGCCTCCTTATTCCAGTCCCTCACAGCTAGGACCCACCAACAACATCTTTGCATGCAAAGAAGTGTCTCCTTATTACGAGCAAAAAATATATGGTTCCGACTTTGACCGCTGGGACCCGCTAGCTATATATTCGCATGCAAGGAAGTGTCTCCTTGTCCTCCCTGACAGCTGGGACCCACCCGGTCGAAGCGTACGTAGCGTTGTCGGTGTACATACCGGTCGATTGGTCTGTTTGCCCTGATGAACCGTGGCCGAGTAAGGAGCGGTAGTAGTTCAGACAGTCCCGTCTAAATCCTGTACACATACAAGAGCTACGCTGCAAAAAATATGGCCACGTACATACATACAGGCGTGGTCTCGAATGGCTACAGTGATGGCACCCTGTTCATCAGCAGCCAACCGGCTGGGTCGGAGCGGAGGAAAACCGTCATGTTCATCGGGAGGGAACCGACTGGGTCGGAATACGCCAAGTTCATTGGGAGCCAGCCGGCTTGGACGGAACAACCGAAACAAGCTCTAGCGTACCGCAGAACGGAGGAAACAGCCTTCTGTTCGACCACATATGGTCGAAACGGGGTCCTGTTCATCGGGAATGGTCTGGCGTACCGCAAAATGGAGGAAACGGACTTCTGTTCGAGTGCCTACGGTCAAAACGGGATCCTGTTGATCAGGAGGGGTGTGGCGTACAGCAAAACGGAGGAAACGGAATTGTGTTGGAGCGCCTACGGTTGAAACGCTGTCCTGTTCATCGGGACGGGTGTGACGTACCACAAAACAGGACTCCACGGGCTACTATTCATCCACCGTCAACTTCCTCCAGCCTCCACCTGCTACTGTTCATCCAACATCAATTTCCTCCAGTCTCCACTAGGTACTGTTCATCCACGGGCTATTGTTCATCCAGCCTTCATCGGCTACTGTTCAACCAGCTCTCCACGGGGTCATGTTTATCCACCCCACCTCCTCGATTGGGGTCCTGTTCATCTAGCGGCAACGGCCTCTACTACCACGGGGTCTTGTTCATCCAACCTCCACCGGGAACTGTTCATCCAACCCCCAACAACGATCATTGTTTATCAAGAGGCAGCAGCAGGTTTGATCGGTTTCAGTTAGCTATAGTAGAGAAGGAATCGCTCGGGTTCAATTAACAGCCAAGGGATCGATCGGTCGATTCAGTAACGTAGCTAGCAGTGCAATCTCTCCGGTTCAGTAAGCGAACACCGCGCTCAGGTTCAGGTAGAGCCCAACGCCTCAGCTCGCACACGCACACACACGCGCGTACGTTTACGAGAGAAATGCGCAAACCTCTATGCATCGCTCGGCCCCGACCACCCACCATAACCGGGAACTCCCCGATATTTTCCTTGCCCTCGCTTCTACCACGATTTTTTTCGTCATGGACGGCCCAAAGAATATCATGCAGGTGCGAAAATCCCAATTTTTTGTCATGATATTTTGTCATAGAAGTAGGATCCCACCTCATCTATGATGATACATGCTTCTGTCACAATTATCGTCATAGAAGTGTCATAAGCATGACATAATTTTTTTTTCGTTCAACCCAAAATGTCACAGATGTGTCTTTTTTTTGTAGTGAGATAGATCGGAGAGAGATACAAAGCTTTGAAAATCATGCATAATAAAGTTTAAAAAAGACTCAATTACTTCTCATGAATATTTATATCATAAACCCACAATTCATCGGATCCCAATAAACACACCGCAAAAGAAGATTACGTCGGATAGAACTCCAAGAAGATCGAGGAGAACATTGTATTGAAGATCAAAGAGAGAGAGAAGAAGCCACCTAGCTACTAGCTATGGACCCGTAGGTCTGTGGTGAACTACTCACACATCATTAGAAGGCAGCAAGGATGATGTAGAATCCCTCCATAATTGATTCCCCTTCCGACAGAGTACCGGAAAACGCCTCCAAATGGGATCACGGAAAAATAGAAGCTTGCGGCAGCGGAAAAAGTGTTTCGGGTGGCTCTCTATGGGTTTGGGAATATTTCTAAATTTATAGATGTGGAATTAGGTCAAATGGAGCTTCATGGGGCCCACCATCTCAAGGGGCGCGCCCCTCAAGCTTGTGGCTTCTTGTATGTCGTGTGGTCTCCTCCCAAAGCTTCCAGGGTCCCTTTTGGTCCATAAAAAAATAATCCAAAGATTTTTTTGTTTGGACTTTGTTTGATATTGATTTCCTGAAAAGCCAAAAAAACAACAATTGGCACTGGGCACTAGGTTAATAGGTTAGTCCCAAAAATGGTATAAAATAGCATAAAACTACATATAAAACATCCAAGATTGATAATATAATAGCATGAAACAATCAAAAATTATAGATACGTTCGAGACGTATCAACAAACCCCAGTTTTGTGAATCCCAAGAAAGCTAACCATGTTTACATACTTCGTAAAGCTCTTTATGGTCCTAAAGAAGCTCCTAGAGCTTGGTACAAATGCTTGACAAAGTTTCTCACTGAAAAAGGTTTTGAAAATGGTAAAATTGATGCAACCTTATTCACGAAGAGGGTGATGGTGAATTATTTGTATGCCAAATTTATGTTGATGATATCATATTTGGTTCCACTAACTCTTATTTTAGTGAAAAGTTTGGAAGGTTGTTGTCGGAGAAGTATGAGATGTCTATGATGTGTGAACTCAAATTCTTCCTTGGTTTGCAAATCAATCAAACTAGATAGCGTACCTTTATTTCTCAAACAAAGTATACCAAGGACTTGTTCAAGTAGTTCAACATGCAAAATAGCAAATGCATGAAAACACCTATCCCTACTAGTGGACATCTTGACCTCACTAAAGAGGACAAACCGGTTGATCAAAAGGTTTATCGATCTATGATCGGTTCATTTCTATATCTTTGTGCTTCCCATCCTGACATTATGCTATGTGTGTGCATGTGTGCACAGTACCAAGCGGCACCAAAGGAATGTCATCTATCGAAAGTGAAAAGTATTGTGAGATACTTGATAAATACACCAAACTTTCGCATATGGTATCCCAAAGGATCATATTTTAATCTTGTGGGCTACTGCGATTTACACTATGTCGGTGACAAGATTGATAGAAAGTCCACTTCAGGTACTTGTCAATTTCTTTGGAGGTCCCTTGTGTCTTAGTCCTCCAAGAAGCAAAACAGTATCTCTATCTACCATCGAAGCAGAATACATTGCCGCGGGATCATGTTGTGCTCAGTTACTATGCATGACTCGAACACTCAAAGACTATGGGATAAATGTGAAGATAGATTCTTGGGTTATCTAACCTTGTTTTCTCAAGTTTGTTTCTTCAAGTATAATTCTCAAGCACCTCAATGTAAGTGTACACATCATACTCATGTGCATGATGATTCCTTGCTTGATGTATATACTTGCTTGCGAGAAAGGATCATGTACACATGAACATTTCCATTCTTATCTTTTTCTCTGATGCATGCTACCAAGATGCATGTGACATGTAGAGTCTTCTAACCTATTCAACTTTTCATTTGCATTCCATGAGCAAATATCTAAATATGCACAACTGTAGGGGAAGCTTATACATGTTGCATGTTTCTCAAAGCTTTACTCTATTTCTATGATATATCCTTCATTTGAAGCTTTGATGTATGTTGTCGCCAATTACCAAAAACGAGGAGATTGAAAGCACATTCACTCCCTTGGTGGTTTTGGTAATTCATGTAAACATACATATTATTGGACTACTATTTTCCTTGAGTACTTTTCAGGAAGAGTTCAACTTACAAGCATATGGATTGATACGTGGACCCTTCAAGATACAAAGGACATGTGTTGGCAAAGCTTCAAGACTCTACATTGTTTTTTAAGTGATCCAAGATCAAATTGAGTCCATAGGAAAGCCAATACTATTAAAAGGGGATGAGGTTTTGATCATGATCTAACTGCTCAAGTGCTTAGAGATATTGCTCCAAAACCCTCAATCGCACGCTCACATTTATCTATGTCCAAAACCCGAGAGTCTTTATCGGTCCCACCAAAACACATGCAACCAGACTCACCGAAATACACTTGACATAGCCACTGCCTAAACCCTAGCATACCGGTCTCACCGAGATGACCATTCAGTCCCACTGAAGAGCACTTGCCAACCTTCTGTTACCAATTGATTTCACTTCAGAATTTCCGAGTGGTTTCTCGATGACACTGAAGTGTGGAACGTGATTAGGTCATCATGATTCGGTCCCACCAAGAGGTTTCATTTCATCCGGTATCACCGAAAAGCCTAGAGTTCAAACCTTTTGTACTAGTTGGTCGGTCTTACCGAGTGTTTTCACCTGGTCGCACCGAATAGTGCATAAAAGTGTGTAACTGTTGGATTTTTGGTGCTGCCTATATATACCCCCACCCATTCCACCAACTCTCAGAGAGTGACCAGTTCGAAGCTATCACTTTCCATAGAGAGATCGGATACGTCTCCAACGTATCTATAATTTTTTATTGTTCCATGTTGTTATAGTATCAATTTTGGATGTTTTATATACACTTTCAAGTAATTATATATCATTTTTGGGGGACTAACCTATTAACTTAGTGCCCAGTGCTAGTTGCTGTTTTTTTGCCCTTTTTAGGTTTTTCAGCATATCAATACCAAACAAAGTCCAAATGCCATGAAACTTTTTGGAGACTTTTTTCTGGCAATAAGAGACCCTGGAAGCTTCGGTAGGGGACGAGAAGATGGAGCAGTGGCCCATGAGGAACCAAGACACACCCTGGTGGCTTGTGGTACCCACGTGGCTCCATTTGACCTCTGTAAATTATCTAAAATCGTGAAACAAACAGAGCAGTCCACAAAATACTTTTTTCGTTGTTGCAAGTTCCTGTTCTTGACAGGTCCCATCTGGAGGCATTTTCCGGCACTCTGTCAGAGGGGGATTCAATCAAGCAGGGGCTCTACATCATCCTTGCTACCCTTCCGATGACGCGTGAGTAGTTTACCATAGACCTACGGGTCCATAGTTAGTAGCTAGATGACTTCTTATCTCTATTTGATCTTCAATACAATGTTCTCCTCGATGATCTTGGAGTTCTATCCGATGTAATCACTTTTTGCGGTGTGTTTACTGGGATCCAATGAATTGTGAGCTTATGATATGATCTATCCATAAATATTATTTGACTTTTCTCTAAACTCTTTTATACATGACTGTTATGGCGTATTTCTCTCCGATCTATTGATTTGGTTTGGCCAACTAGATTGATTTTTCTTGCAATGGGAGAGGTGCTTTGTAAAGGGTTCGATCTTGCGGTGCTCAATCCCAGTGACAGAAGGGGACATGACACGCATTGTATCATTTCTATTAAGGGTAAAAACATGGGGTTTATTCATACGTGAGTTTATATTGTCTACATCATGTCATCTTGCTAAGGCATTACTTCATTTTTTATGAACTTAATACACTAGATGCAAGCTGAATAGCGGTCGATGTGTGGAGTAATAGTAGGAGATGAAGAATCGTTTCGGTCTAGTTGTCTCGTACGTGATGCCTATATACACGGTCCTTGCCTTGGATATCATCATAATTATTTGCTTTTCTATCAATTGCCAAGTAATCTGTTTACCCACTTTATGTTATTTTCAAGAGAGAAACCTCTAGTGAAAACTATGGCCCCACGTTCTAACTTTTATCATGTATAAAAACAAAAAATACCTTGCTACATTTTTTTTATTTATTTATTGTATTTTTGTCCGATCTATCTATCAAATACCATACAATTTAATTTTTCTTGTAACCATCAAGGGATTGAAAACCCCTTGTTTGCACTGGGTTGCAAGGATTTGTTGTTTGTGTGCAGGTGTTGCTAATGAGTTGGTTCTCGGTTCTCCTACTGGATTGATAACCTTGGTTCTTAACTGAGGTAATTACTTATCTCTATTGTATTGCATCATTCTCTCCTCTTCGGGGAAATCCCAATGCAGTTCACAAGTAGCAGGAAGAATTTCTGGCACCGTTGCTTGGGAGACATCATCAACATCTATCAAGTACCTACGCACAAACTTTCATCTCCTTGCATTTTTTGCCTTTTCCTCTTGTTTTCACCTCCCCCACTTTTAAAAAGTTTATACAAAAATAAAAAAAATATGTTTTCGTTTGCCTTTTTCTTGTTTGCTTCTTTGCTTGCTTGTTATCTTGTTTGCGTAGTCACGGTGTCTCAAGAAAATACAAAATTGTGTGATTTTGCCAATACTAATGATATGCTTATTAGTACTCCGATTGCTCCTCCAACCGCTAGTGCGGAGACTTGTGATATTAATGCCGCTTTGCTAAATCTTGTTATGAAAGAACAATTTTCTTGTAGTCCTAATGAAAATGTTACATTCCATCTTAACACTTTCAAAAACATGTGTGACATGCAAAAGGAAAAAGATGTGGATAATGATACTGTGAGATTAAAATTATTTCCATCTCATTGCGGGATCGTGCAAAATTTTGGTTTTCATCTTTGCCACGTAATAGTTTTGATTCTTGCGATAGGTGCAAAGATGCTTTTATCACTAAGTATTTTCCTCCCGTGAAAATTATTTCCCTTAGAAATCAAATTGTGATTTTCAAGCAACTTGAGCATGAACATGTTACCCAATTTTGGGAATGAATGAAATTGATGATAAGAAATTGCCCTCCATGGTTTAAATTTGGATGATCATACCAAAATTTTATGCGGGATTAAATTTTGTTTTTAGAAATCCTTTAGATTTTTCTGCGGGTGGTACTTTTATGGAGATTACTTTGGGTGAAGCTACTAAATTTCTTGATAATATTATGGCAAATTATTCACAATGGCATACTAAAAGAGCTCCTACTAGTATAAAAGTGAATTATGTTGAAGAAATTAGTACTTTTAGTGATAAAGTTGATGCGCCTATGAAATTGGTTGCTAGTAAAAATGCTCCTATTGATCCTAATGATGTGCCTTTGTCCACTTTGATCGAGCAAAATAATAATCCCATACATGTGAATTTTTTCTCATGAAATTATTTTAATAGTAATGCTTATAGAGGTAATTTTAATCCTAGACCGTTTCTTGGAAATTCTTCTAATAATTATGGAGATTCTAATAATAATAATAATAATAATAATCATAGGATGCCCTCTGATCTTAAAAGTAATATCGAAGAATTTATTAGTGCTCAAAAGATTTCAACACTACGATAGAGGAAAAATTGAGTAAACTTGATGATATGTCTAGGAGCATTGATAGAATTATTCATCATGTGGAAAATCTTAAGGCTAAAATTTTGCCACCCAATATTGATAGTAATGAATCAATTAAATCTTTATATGTATATATGGATGAGAGTAAGAAAAGAACCGCTATGCTAAGAGCTAAACAAGATTTTTTTGAAAAAGCCATTCCTCCTGATTTCTTTCGTAGTAATGATGAAGATATTAAAGTTCATCTATTGATTCCTTATTTAGCAATATAAAACTTGATGAAAAGGGGACTGAGGAAGAATTAACTTTAGCTAGAAGGTGTCTCGATAATTCGGAGGGTGAAAATCTCGATGAAAAAATTGCTAAAAGTGGGTTTGGAGAGGTAGAAACTTTAACTAGTGATGTGCCCACTCTCTTGGATTACAAAGACTTTAATTATGATAGTTGTTCTTTGATTGAATGTATTTCTTTGTTAAAATCCATGCTAAATTCACCCAATGCTTATGAACAAAATAAGGCTTTTACTAAACATATCGTAGAAGCGATGATGAAATCCTTAGAAGAAAAGCTAGAATTAGATATTTCAATTCCTAGAAAATTATATGATGAATGTGAACCCACCATTAAATTCAAGATTAAAAATTATGAGTGCAACCTTTATGTGATTTGGGTGCTAGTGTTTCCACGATTCCAAAATCTCTATGCGATGTGCTAGGTTTTACCAATATTTATGAATGTTCTCTTAATTTGCACTTGGCGCATTATACTATTAAAAAGCCTTTGGGTAGAATTAATGATGTTCTTATTCTTGCAAATAGGAACCGTTGATTTTATTGTACTTGATATTGATTGCAATCCGTCTTGTCCCATTATACTTGGTAGACCGTTCTTACGAACCATCGGTGCGGTTATTGACATGAAAGAAGGGAATACAAAATTTCAGTTTCCACTAAAGAAGGGTATGGAACACCTCCCTAGAAATAGAATTAAGCCACCATATGAATCAATCATGAGGGCCACCTATGAACTAAAACCAAAGATGAAAATAGTTGAAACTATGCATTATGCCTAGCTAGGGGCCTAAAACAATAGACTTAGTTGGGAGGCAACCCAATAGTTATCTTATTTTTGTGTTTATTTTTTCTGTTTTTCAATAAGCACACAATTATGCTACTATTATGATTGTGCTTTTATGTTCTAGTTAGTGTTTGTGGCTGATACATCTCCAACGTATCTATAATTTATGAAGTATTCATGCCATGTTTACAACAATTTTATATGGTGTTGGTATGATTTGAAGGGAACTAACACGGATCGGCGCTGTTTTCAGCAAAACTAGCATGGTGTTGTGTTTTGTGCAGAAAGAAAAGTTCCCCAAATGCAACGAAACATTTTGACGATTTTTTGGAACAAAAGAGCCACTACAAGCTTTGTGGGAGGACCAGAAAGTGAAGGAGGTAGACACTACCCACCAGGGCGCGCTAGAGGCCATGGCCCTAGGCACCTTGGGTAGTGGGCACCTCGTGGCCCATCTGGACGTGAGACCTACGCCAAAAAATCCTGTAAATACAGAAACCCCTAGAAATAACCCTAGATTAGAAGGTTCGCCGCCGCAAGCCTCCGTAGCCACAAAAATCCAATCTAGACCCTGTTCCGGCACCCTACCAGAGGGGGAAATCTTCACCGGAGGCCATCTTCATCATCCCGGCGGCCATCATGATGAGGAGGGGGTAGTCCACCCTCGGGGCCGAGGGTTTGTACTAGTAGCTATGTGTTTGATCTCCCTCTCTCTCTCTCTCTCTCTCTCTCTCTCTCTCTCGTGTTCTTGATTTGACATGATCTTAATGTATCGCAAGCTTTATTAATATGGTTGGATCATATGGTGTTTCTCCCTCTCTATCTTGTTGTGATGAATTGAGTTTTCCCTTCAAGATTTCGTCATTATCGGATTGAATACTTTTATGGATTTGAGAGCACTTGATGTATGTCTTGCTATGAATACCCGTGGTGACAATGGGGTATCATATTAATTCATTTTATATATGTTTTGGCACTCAGCTCGCTGATTCGGAAGTGACATTGGGGTAATCTATGCATAGAGGTTGATGCACATTTTCGTCCTTGTTTCTCCAATAGAAATCTTCGGGCACTCTTTGAGGTTCTTTTTGTTGGATTGAGTATTATGAATATGAAATTGTTTGATGCATATCGTATAATCAAGTCATGAATACTCGTGGTGGCATTGGAGTATCTAGGTGACATTAGAATTGGTTGATGTGTACCATATGGTGTTATTTTACTACGAACTCTTGGGCTGTTTGTGACACTTATAGGGTTAGATTGATAGATCGATCAGAAAGGACAACTTTGAGGTGGTTTCATACCCTGCAAACAATTTCGTCTTATGTTCTCCGCTAGATAAGAACTTTGGAGTGATTCTTCATCGCACGTTGAGGGATGGTTATATGATCCAATTATATTAGCATTGTTGAGAGATTGGACTAGTGAAAGTATGAACCCTAGGCCTCATCCTATATACATAAGAAGTTCATCCCCAATACTCTATTTATCTTAACATGCAAGGCATCCACATCAGCAGCCTAGCCACATCAGCTTTCGTTATCGACTTACATATGGGACCCACCATGATACAAAGCAACCACGTTAGCGTTTCAGTTACCAGCAGTACAACCCCACGGCACACGCACGGACGCACCACGAACCCAACCCATCGCCTCATGTACCCCTGATTCAGCCCATCCCATCGCCTCCTTTCCCCTCTGTACACTCCTGCATAGCGGCAAGATCCCGTCTCACTCCCTTCAGGCAGGATCGCGGCTGCAGTCCGGCACGGCAGCCGTCCGGCTTGGCAGGCACGGCCCCGTCTCACGCGTCACACCCCTCTGGCAGGGGTGTTGCCCCGGCTCCTCTCTTTGTTCGGTGCAGCGGCAAGGCTCCCGTCTGATGCAGGACCGGTGGCCCGGCTCCCCTCTGTGTTCAACGCAGCGGTCAAGACCTGTCATCGCACTGCCCTCCGGAAGGACTATCGCCTCGGCTGCGCTGTCCAACTCTCCAGGGATCTCTCGTGCCGCGTTCCCCTTCTCGGCATCGTCCCTCCGGCTTGGGCACGACTGCCGGCCCGATTCTCCTCTAACGAATATCCGGGTCCGCCATGACCATCGGTCCTCCTCTGATGGCTCTCCGAGATTTTCCCAGGCTGTAGTCTCCTCCGGTACTGCTGCCGATGTCTCATCTCTGACGGCTCTCCCGAACCGCCACAACTACCGATGCACCTTGCCCAACTTTATTTACGGCAAGTGTAGATGGACGTGATCAGGTGGAGTTCTTTCTTGTAGGTGTTTCTCTCAACACTAGGTAATCCCCATCATGCTCAACCTCCAATCTGCCGTTAATAGTTGGCCTCTCATGATGGGCTTTCTGCTAGGGATACATCTTGCATTCCGACTATTGGCACTACACAGTCCTCTTATCTTTTTTGCAGGAAACCATCCCTCTATCTTGGGATGATGTCCATTCTGATTCTAGCACCGATTGGTAAGGTACCCATCTATTGATTCCAACGTGTATTCCCAGGGCTCTGTACCACGTGCGGGGATCAATTGATTCAGATAGAACTGAACCAGGTTTATTTGTGTGGATTTTGCATCACAGGAAGTTGCTGATGACAAGCCGATGAGAAGTTTTAGTAGGGGAAACACCTTGATACGAACCATTGGATATGTTAGTATCTTATCGAAATTGGATACGATTCTGGTTGAGTTCTGCACGAACCATTTTGTTGCTGGTTTATACCAGTTGTGAGCACCAATACACACCAATCCAGCCAGATGGGGAATGCTCTGTCCTGTTTTCATGTAAGTATTTACCCTACTATGTTCAAATATTTCCTAAATGACATTAAACTTCCTATGGTAATTGCGCACCTGTGTTTGTATGCGTGTGGTTAGTTCTATATTTTCATCATTAGATTGACATTACTTATGAAAAAGGGAAAATGCTTATGTGTGTGGCTGATATTTGTAGAATATATTAATTGCCTAATATTAGTTCTGCATATTTGAAATAACCAAAGCTCTGAAACTGATGTAGCTGAGTATCTATGATCAATTTTCTTACAAGTTATGATAAGTTAATCTTTAACTAATGTTAGCTAAATTTGATTATTTGATGGATGCAGATCAATGAAAAAAATAGCGCGCTACAGCAAAATAGCGACAACCTCAAAATATGTTATTAGCGAGACGTTGTACACCGATATATTTAGGGTTGGAAATAGCCATGATAAGAGCCAATGTAACGAAAGATGATGAGCAAACTATGGCCCGTTTCTTGAATGGCCTCAGTCATCCCATCAAGAAGATTGCCGACTTCCAACCCTACACCAACCTCATTGAGCTCGTGCATCAAGCTACCAAAGCGGAACGTCAAGTGCAAGATTACTTCAAGTACGCCAAGTACTCGTCCAAGAGCTACGACCTCTCCAACACCCAAGCTTCAATGACTCCAACAACTTATACCTCAACAAAGCCATCTACAAGCAATGGCGACAAGTCTAGTTACAAGAAAGCTTCGACAAATTCAAGTCGTCCTCCTACTACAAGCAACTTCAAGCCGCGCGCTTCATCATCTACTCCAACCGATGAGACCGTCAAGACAAGTTCCTTCAAGTGTTTCACTTGCGGCGGCCGAGGCCACAAGTCCTTTGAGTGCACCAACAAGTGCACCATGATCCTCAACGACGACGGAACCTATGACTCCATGAGTGAAGAGGAGATGGAAGCCCTTGAGCAAGTGGCCATGCACCGACGTGTGAATGAATATGATCAAGTCTTTTGTGATGAGGATTCGAGCCCCGTTCTCGTTGTCTCCAAAGTCTTGACTCTTCAACATCAACAAGACGAAGACCAAAGATGCCACATCTTCCACACAAACGCCGACATCAATGGAAGGTCCGTCAAGGTCATCATCGATGTAGGTAGTTGTCACAACTTGGCAAGTGAAGAACTATGCTCCAAGCTCCAATTGTTCAAGATGAAGCACCCGCACCCATACAAAGTCCAATGGCTAAGCAATTCCGGCACTATTCAAGTTGAGCATACGGTCAAAGTCTCCTTCAAAATTGGAGCATATGAAGACACTTTGGAGTGTGATGTCGTCCCGATGTCCATTTGGCACCTCCTTCTTGGTCGACCATGGCAATTTGACCGCGGGGTCATCCAGAACGGGCGTACCAATCATTATAGCTTCAAGATGAAAGGAACGGACTATGTGCTATGACCTATGTCTCCAAATCAAGTGATCGTCGACAAGCAAGCCACCCATCATGGAGAAAAAAGTGAGAAAGTGATCCACCCAAAAGAGAGTGAGCGGCACAAGACAAAATTGAGTGCCTCCACGATGAGCGACAAGAAAAACTTAGTCCTATTTGCCACCAAAAGTGAGATAAGAGAAGTGTGTGAGAACCCATCACGTGGCATGCACTATGTCCTTGTGTGCAAGGACGAGGCATCAAAAACTAACACCTCTTGCAATCTACCTTTAGTGTTGTCTTCTCTTTTGCAGGAATTCCAAGATGTTTTCCCCAATGATCTACCTTCGGGTCTACCTCCACTATGAGGCATTGAGCGCCGAATCGACCTCATCCCCGGAGCACCTCTTCCTAACAAAGCTCCCTACCGCGTCAACCCCTAGGAAACTAAGGAGATACAACGGCAAGTACAACAACTCGTCGACAACGGTCAAATATGTGAAATCTCGAAGAAAGATGGTACTTATCGCATGGTTTCTGATTGTCGTTCCATCAATGCTATCACCGTTAGATATCGCTACCCTATCCCACGCTTAGATGATATGCTTGATGAGCTTAGCGGAGCCGCCATTTTCTCTAAGATTGATCTTAAGAGTGGCTACTATCAAATACTCATCCAAGAAGGCGATGAATGGAAAGCCGCATTTAAGACCAAATTTGGCTTATATGAATGGCTCGTCATGCCAATGGGTTTATCCCAAGCACCCGGTACTTTCATGCGAGTCATGCACTTTGTTCTTCGTCCCTATATTGGTGTATTTGTTGTGGTCTATTTTGATGATATTCTTGTTTTTAGCAAGTCCCTCAAAGAGCATGTCACCCATCTTAGAACCGTGTTGCAAACCCTTAGGAAAGAGCGACTTTATGCTAATATGGACAAATGCCTTTTGGTATTGATAAGCTTATTTTCTTGGGTTTTGTTGTGTCTTCTAAGGGTGTTCATGTAGATGAATCTAAGATCAATGCTATTAACACTTGGCCCCAACCAACTAACTTGCAACAAGTGCGTAGTTTCCTTGGATTAGCCAGTTTCTATCGTCACTTTGTGAAGGATTTTAGCACCATTGCTTCACCTTTATATTCTTTGAGTAAGAAGAATGCGCCATTTGTTTGGGGACCATCCCAAGATACCACATTTAATGAGCTTAAGAATTTGCTTACTCATGCTCCCGTGCTCGCATTACCCAACTTTGACAACCCTTTTGAGATTCATTGTGATGCTAGTGGTAATGGCATAGGTGGTGTATGAACACAAGAGAAGCGTCCCATAGCATACTTTAGTGAGAAACTTTCCGAAGCGCAAGTCAATTATCCCATCTATGACAAAGAGCTATATGCTTTAGTGCGAGTTTGCGTGAATGGGAACATTATCTTCACCCTCATGAATTTATCATCCATACTGATCATGAAACGCTTAAGTACTTAAAAGGCCAAACTAAGTTGAACAAGCGTCATACAAAATGGAGTGAATTCACTGAGTCTTTTCCTTATGTTATCAAGTACATCAAGGGTAAGGAAAATGTAGTGGCGGATGCCCTTTCCCGCATATGCATGCTAGTCACTAAATTTGAATTGAGTGTCATTGGCTTTGAGCACATGAAAGACTTGTATGTGCATGATCCTACTGTTGCTATTCCTTATGCTAAGTGTTTGACGCATACATCTTGGGAACGATATTACATCAAGGATGATTATCTTATGAGAGCTAACAAACTTTGCATTCCCGAGTCTTCTTTTCGTTTGCTCCTTTTGCAAGAGGCTCATGGAGGCGGACTAATGGGACACTTTGGACGCGATAAGACATTCGCTATGCTCTCCAAGAACTATCTTTGGCCCAAGATGTTCTGCAACGTCTCACGCTTCACCAACTGATGCTCTACATGTCCCAAAGCTAAGTCCAAAGCTCAATCCCATGGTCTTTACATGCCCCTTCCTATTCCTTATCAACCTTGGGAAGACATTAGCATGGACTTTGTACTTGGTTTGCCTAGAACTCAAAATGGAAAGGATTCCGTGTTTGTTGTTGTGGACCGATTCTTTAAAATGGCTCATTTTATCCCATGCAACAAGATAGACGATGCTTCACATATTGCAAATATCTTTTGCAGGGAAATTTTATGCCTACATGGAGTACCCAAGACGATCGTCTCGAACCGCGACATCAAGTTCTTGAGTTACTTTTGGAAGACTCTATGGGCCAAGCTCGGAATCAAGCTCTTCTTCTCTTCGGCATACCATCCGCAGACCGATGGCCAAACAGAGGTGACGAACCGTACGCTCTCCACTCTACTACGCGTGTTAGTCAAGAGGAACATCAAGGAGTGGGAGGAGTGTGTACCCATTTCCGAGTACGCCTAAAACCGAACAAGACATTCAACTACCGGCAAGTCCCCCTTCGAGGTCGTCTACGGTTTCAACCCGTTGTCCCCATTGAACATTCTTCCTCTACCACTACAGGAGCGCACCAACATGGACGCGAGTGCAAGAGCAAGCTACCTTAAGAAGGTGCACAAAGATACAAGGCACACAATCCAGCGCCAAGTACAACGACTCGGGACCAAGCTCAACATCAACAAACAACCCGTGATATTCAACATTGGAGATCTTGTGTGGCTACACCTTCGAAAGGAACGCTTCCCCAACGAACGCAAGTCCAAACTTCTACCACGAGCTGATGGACCCTTCAAGGTGCTTGAACGCTACAACAACAATGCCTACAAGATCGACATCCCACGCAACAAGTACTCCGTGAGCGACATCTTCAACGTCAACGATCTCTCCCCATACCATGGTGATGAGGATTTCGACTCGAGGTCGGATCTTTCCCAAGGAAGGGGAGATGATGCAGAGCATCCTACGGTCATCCCCATGGACACTACTTCAACTACTCAAGCTCCAAGTGGACCCATGACAAGAGCTCGAGCACGTGCTATTCAATCCGAGGTTAACTCTCTCCTTGTTGAACTTCCCTTTGACCCACTTGAGACATGGCTACTACCTCAAACGAAGATGCTTTGTGTGCTTAGGTACCAAGGAGAAGTTACGGCGCAAGATGAACATCAAGAGCATGTAGACAACCTGCCCAGCCCAGAAGGACCGGAACAACCGCCCTACTACCGCCCGGGCGGAACAACCGCCCTACTACCTCCAGGGCGGAACAACCGGCCGCCTACCGCCCAACAACCGGCCCACCTTCTGTGATAGAGCGGTGCAAGGCTGGTGTTGCACCAGTTGTACCAGTTTCTGCAAAAAGACCGGTACAACCGCCCCGACAACCGGAACAACTGCTGCCCCTTTGGCGTACACCTCCAGAACCAGCGCCTGGACTCCCAGCGGAACTACCACCCCCACCTGATCGGTACTACCGCCCCGCATGAGCTCCCAGCGGAACTACCGGCCACATGACCGATACTACTGGCCTGCCTATGCGCAGTGAAAGGGGTTTTCATCCCATGTATCCTCTCCCAGTTACGCCTTCGTGGTTTAGCACTATATATACTTGTCTCCTAGATTCATATTAGGGTTAGCATTGTGATAGGTCATACTTTGAGATAGAGCTTTGCTCATCCATCCGGATCTACTCTACCGCGAGGGACCGACACCTCTTCGGAGAAGATCCACGTTGGATTCAAGACCTCCACTCGGAGAAGACCCTCTTCAAGACCTACTCACGGAGAAGAACCGATTACCCTTTGTATCGTCCCTTGTTAGATTTGGATCTTGTACCCTTTTGAGTTTCAAGGATCTAGCACATGTGTGACTATCTTCTTGTTGGTTGAGAGTTTTCTCTTGTGTGTCCCTCGTGTTCCCCTCGTTTCCCCTTTCGTGTTCTTAGTGTTCTTGGTAGGATTCCCTTCAAACGTGAAAGATCGGGCGTCTAAGGTTCTATCCTACATCAATAGGGGCATCTCCAATGCTAACCCTCAAATTTCCTCCCGCACCCGTCCACGGACAGGGGGACCAGCCCGCGGACAAGGATGCGGGAAACAACCATACAATGCTATCCCATACTGCGCACTGGATCACATGCCCGACCACAACCAAACAAAGGCAAGTACGCTTAGTTTTTACATGCCCGATCACAAAAGAATATTAGTCCGACAGTTCATGCAAAAGCTTTTGATTTTCTTCCCCGCCAGACCGGTAATCCAAGCCTCCGCGCGCAAGGTGTCGTCGACGCAGTGTAGGCAACCTCCACCTCCTTATCCGTCGCCTCCTCCTCCTTCTCCGCCACCTCCAACTCATCTTTCTGTAGCTGCAACATCTTGTAGTGGAAGGCTTGCACAATAACTCTTATGTCGGCATCAAAGACTCCAAATCTAAGGACAACATCTTGGCGTCCTCCGCATCGTCTATGATCTTCACCTTCTTTTCTTCGAGCATCGCCTTCTTCTTCTTGAGCATGTCCATCTTTTCCTTGATCAAGGCCCTCTTCTCTTCAAGCTTGAGCTTCTTCTCAGTCACCTCCATCAACAATTTGAACCTCTCCGCCTTTTTTCCTCCTTGATTTCCAAGCACTTGACGTATCCCTCCTCCTTCAAGAAGATATCCTCGTACCTCTCCATCAGCATGGACGCCGCACCTTCTCGCTTCGCCCTCTCCTCCTCCCACTTCATTTCCCGAAACCCTCTTCTAACCTTCTTCGGTGGTTCTTTTATTCAGTCGGTTGGGTCACCGGTTTCTTCCTTGGTGGCTTGGGCGGCGGTCTTAGCTATATATAGGTTCCACTTCGGTTGCCCATTCAACTTCAACCAACAATGCATGACGGTGAAATTTTTCTTCTCCAACCACGCACGAGAAGGCTACAAAACAAAACATTGTCAACAAGGCATATCTGACTAGTAACCAATAAAACTATGCATATCCGGCTAGTGATCAACAAAACTATGCATATCCAGCAAATGAACTTACTTGCTCGGTGATTTGCGCACCACTAGGACACTATGCGATGAGATGTGCCAAGTGGCCGCAATACTTCGACGACCTCTTGGATGGTGTACCATCTATGGTTGATGGACTTTTATTCACTGTTACGAATGACCACGTCGGAGTAGGGGCCAAATGCTTGTGTTCATGGAATCATGTGTGAATGTTGGCCGAAAAAGTTATTCCCTTTTGCTCCATGTCATGGATCGGATTGAGGCTAGTGGTCAACCATGCATCACACAATAACTCGTCCTCCCGCATGTTGAAGTTTTCTCCTCTAACCCTCTTCTTCGGAACGCCGGCTAAATCATCCGGATCATCGTCCTCCTCCTCCTCCTGTCCGACGTCCCAATCTTGCTGGTCTGTGCCTGTGCTGGTCTGGGTGTAGGACTGCTACATTCCCGGCTGAGTGTAGCCCTGCTGTGTATGGGTGTAGTTGCCGAACTTGGTGGGATCCGAGTCTTCCACCTGCCTGTCCTCATAGTCACATCCTCCTCCGCCTCTATCGTGGATGATGTCGAACATCCGCCTCTCCCCGTCGTCGTACACCTTCTCCCCCGCTTAAGGCATAGCATCGAACAACGTACGGTCGCCCATCTGCTCCCCGCCCGGACGAGCTGCGGCAAAGAACACTCCAAGAAGAGCAGCAACACCACATTTACGTCGATGATGTAAGGCACTTGCCCGGAGGCGGTTGTGGTGGACTACCTACCGAGCTGCTTGGCGGCGTAGAAGTACAAAGCCTTGCAATGCTCCGGCCATGGCGGCGTCTGATGGTGGGGGCCACCATCGGACCAGCACGGCCTAGGCCGCGACCTCCATCGTGTCCGCAGCCGGCATGCTCACCGCCACGTGCGCCACCCAACACGCCCTCCGCCGGCCTTCTGCTTCTTGAGCGCTTCCTCATTTGTGGTCTTCGCTCTGACATGATGTTTTTGCCGCGTCGCCGAGTTGATCTTTCGGGCAAGCATGATGGTAAGATCCTCCAGCACCACCACCTCCATCTCCGGCAGATTCTCCTCCGGTTTCATGCGTCGACGGCGGGATGGAAGAAGAGGGTGGGAGAAAAAGGCGGGAATTGGGTGGAGAGCGGCAG